>NC_056741.1:102364676-102664676 GCF_019279795.1 Protopterus annectens
TGGCCAGGAATGAAGTATTTTGTACTGTTCGGATAAATGGCAAACCCATATAGTTCAAAGCTGATACTGGCTCAAAGTGCAATGTTATGTCTGCAGAAACATTTGCTAAAGGAAGTGCTCTTGAAAAACTTGATTTGCAAAGTATGTGAAGCTTGTTGCTTATGGTGGTAAAGAAATTCAAACTGACGGCTCAGTAGTGCTTTCATGTTACTTGGCTGGTAGAAGCTACATATTATTATTTTATATGGTCAAGAGGTATGTCCAGTCATTATTAGGCATCAGAGACAGTTTGAAAATGGGACTGCTTTTATTTAAAAAGGAGGTCTACCATGCTAGCTTAAAAGGCTATTACTCTAATTTTGCCCACTCTATTTTTTTCTACCTATGCTGATCTTTTCAAAGACAAATTACACAAGCTTTCAGTCATGTACTCCATGAAGTTAGATCCAGATGTCAATCCAGTTATCAGGCCAGCCCGAAAAGTTTCAATAGCGATGCAGACTAGAGTCAAAGCCGAATTCGATACAATGGTGAAACAAAGTGTGATTTGTCCAGTTGACGAACTGACTGAGTGGGTATCTTCCATGGTGGTAGCTCATATGAAAAGCTCAGATGACATCAGAATATGTATTGATCCATGATATTTAAACAAGACACTAAAAAGGCCTCATCACCCAATGTGCACAGTCAAAGAAGTTGCATCCTTGATGCCAAATGCCACTGTTTTTCTGTCTTGGATGCAAAGAGTTAATTTTGGCAAATTCTGCTTGACAATAAATCCTCATTGCTCACTACATTCAATACTCTGTTTAATGTACAGATTTTTGATAATGCAATTTGGGATAAATTCTTCAAGTGAAGTCTTTCAATGTGCAATGGAGCAATTTTTTTCTGGGTATCCTTGTGCTATTATAGTAGATGGCATACTAGTAGGAGTTAATGATGAAGTTGAGCATGACAGAAACCTCAGAAACGTTCTGGAAAGGGCACATGAAAGGAATCATAAGCTTAATCCTCAGAAATGCAAATTGAGGCTAATTGAAGTCACTTATGTTGGTCATTTATTTACCATTTCAGGCTTATGGCCAGACTCTTCTAAGTAAACAGCCATTCTTGAAATGCCAGCTCCAGAATGTTCAAGCCCTGCAATGTTCTATTGACATGCTAAACTATTTAGACAGGTCATTCCAGGCTTGAGTCAAATATTAGCACCTCTCAGAGAGCTGACACATAAAGATGTTTCTTGGTCTTGGTTAGAACAACACCAGAGAGCATTTGATGTCATGAAACATAATTGTCAGTCCACCTACTCTCAGATACTATGCTATTCACAAGCCAGTTACTCTTTCATGTGATACTTTGAAATTTGGTCTTGGTGCAGTCATTGTACAAGAGGGTAAACCTTTTGCTTATGCATCCCGAACCCTTATCCAAGCTGAAATGCAGTATGCTTAGCTAGAGAAAGAGCTTTTGGAAATTGTGTTTGCATGTTCCAAGTTCCATGATTATGTCAATGGTAGACCTATCCAGATTGAAACAGTTCATCAACCTCTAGTCACTATTTTGAGAAAGCCTATGTATACAGCCCAAGCCAGATTGTAACATATGATGTTGAGATTACAAAAATACCATTTTAATCTTGTGTACAAGAAAGGGAAACATCTTTATCTTGTTGATACATTGTCCACATCACCCATATCAACCACTGAATAGCATGAGAATGATAGATTTGATTTTGAAGTCATGGAGGTGAGAACATTTTCTTCTACATCTTGATGAACTGAGAGATCATACGGTCACAGATCCAGTTTTACAAAAGCTCAACCACTTTCTCAAAGAAGGATGGCCATCAAAGTAATCTAGTTTACCTCCAGAAGTACAACCTTATTTTCCATATAGAGATGAGATTTTGTCTGACAATGGTGTCATCATGAAAGGTCCTAAAGTTATTGTTCCGAAGTCTTTGCAACAGGTATACATCACTATCTTGCACTGTGGTCACCCAAGAGCTGAATCTACCAAAAGAAGGGCAAGAGAATTAGTATTTTGACCTTCTATGTCACAAGATATTGACAGAGCACTTTCATCTTGTTCTGTGTACAATATTACAAAGCTGCATCAACAGAAAGAACTACTTAAGCTGAACCAGATTCCTGAACTATCTTGATCGACAGTAGCCACTGACATTTTCAAGTGGAATGGTCAACATTACTTCGTGTTAGTAGACTGTTATTTCAATTGGTTTGAGATTGACCTACTTCCCAATCTAGCATCTAATACTGTTATTAGTAATATGAAGCATCATTTTGCAGTTCATGGTAGCAATGGCATACAGTTTACAAGCCAACAGTTCAAGATTTGCTGAGAAATGGGTCTTTACTCATGTCACAAATAGCCCAGAGTATCCATAGTCAAATGGCTTGGCAGAGCATACAATTCAAAGCGCAAAGCAGTTATTAGAGAAGTTGAGACGAGACAAGAGTGATATTTTCCTGAATCTCTTGAATCTCAGAAATATTCCTCATGATAAACATCTTGATTCACCTGCTCAAAGACTTCTGTCGAGACAAACCAGAACCACATTGTCAATCAGTAGTTACTTGTTGGTTACATGTATCAAGAACAACAGGTCAGTGAAAGCCAATCTGTTGAAGAAGCATTTATCCCAGAAGTCCTACTATGATAAGACCAGTAAACTGCTCTATCCATTACAAGAGGGAGAGGTGGTAAGGATGCAAACATTCAAAGGTTTATGATCGGATTGGAGTTGTGAAGAATATTTGCCCAGTGCTGAGATTGTATATTGTGGAATCACAAGGAGTAGATTTTAGGTGGAATTGGAATCATTTGATATCAGTGCCCAAGCCTATACCACAGCACCTAGCCTGTGAGAAAGACTATCTCAGAGTGAGTTGTCCAATGTTC
Source organism: Protopterus annectens (assembly GCF_019279795.1). Taxonomy (NCBI): domain Eukaryota; kingdom Metazoa; phylum Chordata; order Ceratodontiformes; family Protopteridae; genus Protopterus; species Protopterus annectens. The sequence goes on from NC_056741.1 coordinate 102,367,602, forward strand.
CAGTTCCAGATGAATTCCAGAAAGTATCCCCATTCCTGTGATGAATTCCAAAGTTCCTGATATGAGTTGTTCACCAAAAACTGTCCCTGCTGCTAAACCCAGTTCTGATGGTTATGTTACGAGATCTGGTTGTATCCTCAGGCTATGTTCTAGCTACACTGCAACTTGGACATGAACATTGTTTTTTTTTTTTTTCAATAATCATTTTTTATTATTTTTCACAACCATATTATAAATTCACACATTATATACAATATATACAAAATGCTTCCATTGGTTAATTTCACATATATATCAACCTCATGTATTGATCAAAGGTACAGCACTCACAATCAAAAGGAAAATAATAAAAAAAAAAAAAAAATCCAACATTAACAAATCCAAGCCAACAATCTGTCTTTTCTGTACATTTTCTATCTAATCTAAGGTTGATTTAGACTATATTCTGGTTCCCGAGAAAAAATGGATAGTAACCTCTTAAGCCAAAATAATATTAAAAATTTGCTCCCAGATTTTTATGTTGTTGATAGTTTTCTTGTGATCACTAATTAACAGTTTATGCGCTAATGTGTTTTATTGCCAACAATCTGAAATTTTCCCACGATGTCTGGGCTGGGTTCAACCAATTTGTGGCTATATATAATTTCATTAATAGGCAAATATTCATAATTACAATAGTTTTTGATTTATTTAGATTCTCCGGGGGAATATGAAGAATCATAAACTCCCAAGAGAGTGTTGAATTTTGGTAACCCATTTTTTGTAACTGCAATTTTAATGAATTCCACAATTTATAAATGCACTTACAACTCCAGAACATGTGAAGCAAATCTGCTGTCTGATCAAAGCAATGTGGGCATATGGGTGAATTCTTCGCATCAAATTTGTGCAAAGTGAGGCAGTATAGTATGCATTGTTAAATATCATCAGCTGTAAATACCAATTTCTGAAGGGATACGGACTTTAATGTTAATTTAAATGCCTCCAATATCTTATTGTCGTCTGGGAATATCAATTTTTCTCTCCAGTAACTCGATAAAAGAATATAATTATTATACTTCCTCTCTTTTATCAATTTATATGCTGCGGTTATATATTTTCTATCCTGCAACAGCGCTTCCCATAGATTACGAGAAATGATTAAATCTTCCCCTTTCATTTCAAAGTTGTTAAAATAGTTTATAACCAAGTCTTTTAGCTGTCTTACTATAATTAAATAGGAAATAGGGAGTTCTATTTCTTTTAAAATGTCCTGTACTGGTACTCCTAGAAAAGGATATAAATCGGGTACAGTTAACTCCATGATTAAAGGGAATTTCTTTAGATCAATCAATTGACCACCAATTGTTAAATTTGGGTTCCTATGAAACGGTTGGAAAACCATCATATATTTTAGTAAATTTAAGGAAGCGAAAAGAGTTTGAATTGCCGTTACATAACTTTTGATGTGCTCCATTAGCTTATATTTACTCATTGTCCAATTATTTAAAAAGGGTAATGCTTTAGCGTTGACTCCCACTTCATTTATATGCTTGTACGTCAAGAGCACCCATTTGGGTGTCCATTTTCTATTATCACTATCGAAGTAAGACGTCTTTAAAATCCTATTGGCCTGAATCACTAAATAGTACATTTCGAAATCTGGTAATTCCAGCCCCCCCTTATTTTTTGGAGCCATCAATTTTTCATATCAAATTCTCGTCTTCCTAGGTTCCCAAAGAAATCTTCCCAATCTTATATGAAGCTGTTTGAAGAATGTTTTGGTAATTCTGAGTTGTGCAGCTCTAAAATATATAACATTCTAGGAAGAACATTCATTCTTATGATAGCTGCTCTTGCCATCATCGGTAACTTCAATCTACTCCATCTTTCAAGATCCAATGTTATTTGATCTGTAGTTGACTTTACATTGTTAATAAAAAATCTCTATTTTCAGTTGAGAAGACAATTCCCAGATATTTTATCTTTTCTTCGGTCAATACTTGTCCTATTAATGGTAGCATTGAAAAAGGTGTGGGTGTCTTTAATGGGAATATTTTAGATTTTTAAAATTTAGCTTGTAATTGGAAATTCTCTCAAAGATTTCTATTGCAGCTAATATTTTTCAGTATCAGAAACAGGTGTGGTACAATATATGTTTAAATCATCTGCATAGGCAGCCATCCTAACCTTTATTCCATACAGTACAGGGGAATTATAAAAACATTTTGCTTAAGGTGTAAAAATAAAGGCTCCAAGTAAAGATTAAATAAGATGGGAGATAATGGGCAGCCTTGTCGGGTACCATTTATGATTTTTATCCTATTCGAGCATTCGTGATTTATAAATAAATTTGTGTATGCATTTCTATATAGTATCCTTAACATTGAGATAAACTCCTGCGGTATATTAAAATAAGGTAATGTATCAAATAAATAATCCAAATTAACCCTATCAAATGCTTTCTGAGCATCAATAATTAGGGCATACAAATTCAGGTTTTTATATTTCGCATAAGAGATTAAGGTATGGAGCGTTAAGGTATTATCCGTGGTCTGCCTCCCATCCATAAACCCGCCTGTTCCTCTGATATTATTGGGTTTATTACCTTTTTCAGCCTACTCGCCAGAATGGATGTCATGATTTTCATGTCCATATTCAAAAGTGATATAGGCCTGTAATTATCAGGATTTTTGGAATCACCTTTCTCTTTTAATATCAGAACTGTCCTTGAGGCATTAAAATGAGGATCATTAATTCTATTTGGAGTGATATAATTAAAAGTCTGTGACAATACACTGCTCAAAATCTCACTAAAAGATTTGTAGAATTCCGAGGTCAAACCATCTGGGCCTGGGGCTTTGTGAGGCTTCAGTTTCTTGATTGTTTCGGACACCTCCTCAACTGTAATCGGTTTGATTAAATCTCTATGAAATTCCTTGTCAATATTAGGGAAAGTGATTCTCTGTAAAAAATCTTTTCTGTCTTTATCTTGCAAGAGTGTCTGCTTCTCACCATAAATCTGATTAAAAATTTTTTCAAAGGTCTTCATGATATCCGCCTTGTCAGTATATGTAGTATTGTTATAGTGTATTTCAGTAATTAATCGTGTTGATTTCATCTGGTTAATAATACGAGCTAATGCTTTCGAGGGGGTTTGAATATGATTTGCATATTTAACTAAATTTCTTTGTTCATAAAGTGACAAATTTCTATTATGAAGTAAAATAGTTCTTTTTGACATCTTAATAGCTCAGTTTCTGTCTGTTCATTATAGTTCCTCATCAAATCTTGGTCCAGTAATTGAATTTTAGTTTCTAAATCCAATTGAGTCTTCTTTTGTCATTTTTTATAATATGTAGCTTTTTGTATAAATAGTCCTCTTAGCTGTGTTTTAGTTGTAGCCCATTCTATATCTATTGGGTGTCTATTTTGGGAAATATTATTTAATGACTGTTTAAGTATCTCCTTGACTTCCATTAATATATCTTCCTTGGTTAGTAAATATGAGTTCAAGGACCAATTATACCCTCGAAGCCTCTTAGTATCCATATTACTACTGTTTAAGGTTAAAGTTATCTTTGAATGGTCTGAGAGTTGTCTGACTTGATTAGAAACACTAGGGTCAGCTGAGATCAACACCTCTGAAATTAAGAAAAAGTCAATTCTCGACCACATTTTATGGCAGGTTGAATAATAAGTAAAATTCTCTGCTTTCCCTTGTGAGTGTATGTGTTTAAAAGGGTCATAGAGTTTGAAATCCATTTTCAATTCTTTCAATGCTACCATTGCCTGTTTATTGAATGCTGAAGAAGCACCCAACTTGTCTAATTTAGGATTTTGATAAGAGTTCCAGTCACCTCCCAACACTATATAGCAATTATTGTATGACTGTAAAATGGAATAGATTGAAGCTATGAAATGATGCTGATTAACATTAGGGGCATATACACATATTAGTACTATAGGTTTATCATAACATTTGGATGTGAGAAGGACCAAACACCATCTACCCTCCTGATCCATTTTCACATCCCTAAAATCTCCCTGAAAGTGATTCTTGACTAAAATTGCCACCCCTGCACTATTTGTTGTTCCTTCCGCCGTCACAATCTTCCTAACCCATTTCTTATCCTTCACTGACTCCCACTGATCATTAGTCATATGCGTTTCTTGTAATAAAATACAACATGCTGATGATTTGAGAAACAAATGAAAAAACAGCTTTCTTTTTTTCATGTTCTGGAGTCCTTTGACATTCCAAGATTCTATTATCCACATTTAATGTTCATTAGAAATATAACTCGATATCTAATCTCTTTGAGCAACCTTAGAATAACACAAGTTGGCATATCATCAATTGTATGGAAGCAAAACTGCCATCCTATTCCCTACCCAGTGCCTACCCACTATTCCTCTGGACCAGGATGAACATAGGTTTTTTACATTACTGGAAACCATCTGAGTAACTAATCTACTAATTCTATTATTTAACAATGAAACCCCATGCAAAAAACCTACAACAACTACTTCTACGTCTACAAAGCCTAATTCTGACATTCCCTACTAAACACTACTTATAGGTAACTACAGCTCTGTACATATTTATGGATATACAAATAAACTAATTGTACCCTGAGATTCTAATGTACTTCAATTCACTTCAGCTTTATATTCAGCAATAGCAAATAACATTCTAATTTGTTGTTCTATACAGTATTAAATATTAGTTGACATAGAAAGCAGACAGTTATTTAACATTTCCCAACATCCTGTATCTACTGAATAAAATGATCTAACTACTTTAATCTGCTTTGTTCTTCCCCTACAACTTACCTACTAACATATTAATATTGAAAACCAATGCAGTTCAAAATAAAACTATAATGGCACTTTCATTTGTAATAACCATATGTGAATAAGAGAGGAACCAAGGGGTTAAAATAAAAAAAAAAAGAAAAAAAAAGCATGAAGGGAGCACAGCAAAAGGAGAAGAAATAAGAAAAAATGCCTTAAATTACACATAAAAATAACTTCTTTTATGTTCTTTTATTATTATATGCACATTGTTTAAATCTGATCAACTAACCATTTTACATCATTTATCAGTCAGAAATAATACCACCTATCTACAGGAATAAAGGAAAGGAGTAAAGAAGGAGATATAGGAAAAAAAGAAAACAAATATAAAAAAAAAACTACAGTACCTTATTCTGCCACTACACATAACCATCTCCTTTTTAATACACAATGCATTTCATGGCGTTTACCTGCATCACTTTGACTTCACACACTATCTTACAGTCCTTTTCCTGCAAAATAAGTCCAAACAGGTTTCTTTTTACTTCGCCAGCAGTTCCTCTTTCTTCTCAGCTATTTAAACTGTAAAGGCAGTTCAATCAACTGGAACTACGAGATAAGATAAGAAAATTCCAGGCGTGCTACAAGAAACAGAACAGACAAAGGATTTTAAAGCCTCAGATTGTCATAAATGAAACATCCCATTCTCCCTGGTGCTGCAGAAAGCCAAAATGGACTGTTCACATTTCTGAAGATGGGAGAGCCTTAAAAATCTTCAAAAAAGTAGGTCTTGCTTCTTTCCTTGTGCTTACAGAGTATTTAATGCCATCCACAGTAAAAATTAGGTTATTAGGATATTTCATTTGAAATCTGATATTTTTGTCAATCAGAAACTTACAATATGGAGCCAGCATTTGTCTAGATTGCCTTATTTGTTTTGGTAAATCATGTGCTATAGAAATTTTATTGTTTTGCCACATTATAGATCCACCAGATTTTTTAATAGTTAACAGTACTTTGCTCACATCTTGGTAGTTCAATATTTTAACATAAACAGGTCTGGGTATATTTGAAGCTTGAGATTCTCTGTATGCTCTATGCGCCCTTTCTATGACCATCTGCTTAACAACCTCAGAGTCCTTGAGCAGTATTTCGAATATTTGTGTAATAAAAGTGATCAGGTCATTATATTGAATAGATTCTGGGATCCCTCTAATGATTATATTGTTACGTCTGGATCTTGCTTCCAAGTCCAGAATTTTATTTTGCATCATTTGAATGTCAGTTCCATGTGTCTCTGTTCTTTTAGTGAGCATTAATATATATTCTTCATTGGTAGCAATTCTAGTTTCTGCTTTCTCCATTCTTTCAAGAATCCGATTACATGTGTCACTAAATGAAAGTGTTTGAGATGTTAGCTCTTTTAAGGCATCCTGTATAGGTAGCAATGCTGCTTTGATTTCTTCCATTGTGACCTGTTGATCAGATTTTGTTGATGGCCCTGTTTTTGCAGTCTCTTGCTGTTTGATAGTTTTCTGTCTCTTGATTAAAGATTCTTTCACCGGTGATTGCAAAGCTGACAGCTTGGTTTTGGAAGTTGTAGTTTCCATATTTTTGTCCTCCTTTGACATTTCAAATTCTGCACGAAGATTTATTTCCCAAAGAAAAGTTACAAAAGTGAGATCAATCAGTCCTTTGTTTGGTGCTCTGTTCAGAGTCAACCTGACAATCAGATCCAATCCTGCTATTACCAAGTATTTTTTTTCGATTTTTCTTTCTCAGAACCAAAAGTGACTTCTGGTCAATTAGTAATAACTGCCAATTAGTTTGTTTACTCTAAGTATAACTCCACAGGGTTGATTTTTTTCTCAGGTATTTGAAGAGCTGAAGTACTGCAGTGCTTATTGAACGGCAGCCATCTTTGTTCCCCCTGGACATGAACATTGTGTTTGTTTCTACTGTCTATATTAATGCATGTTTAACTGCAATGTCATTCTCATTTAAGGGCAATCTTTTTAAGAGGGAGGATGCAGATCAATGTGTGTATGTCTCTTTAAGAAGTTATCCAAGGGCTTGCACAAGTGAATAAATACTGAGCACGTACAAGTCTGACTGTCATTTTGTAGTATGCTGTTGAGATGTAAGCATGTCTGTATGTAAGGTCTATCTGTTAATCAGTTTGTTTATATTTAATGATGCTGTTGTCCATCCTGATGTGTTTCTGTTAATAAAGCATCTTAAACAAACTACCCCACCTGCTTCTTCTTCTATGTACAGAGGGACGACTGACAACTCTCAAGTTGAATTTACTGGCTTCCATGTCTTGAACATATAATCAACTATATATGACCAGATCTTCTAGGATGTTGCACCACTTCAGGTAAATGGGGTGCTGCTGGTTTCAAGAAGAACCTTACAGTCTGAAGGTGTGTCATATTTGTTTATTTACTTATACGTATATTTATGTAGGCCTTTTTAATAAAGCCTTACATGGGTACTGAATTTAGCATACCATTGTTTTAGTAAATTTAGTATGATTCCCTTTTCTGCAGTGAAGCAGAGCCTTCAGGAGGCATGAGCTCCCATCCTTTTAAAGAAAACAAGAGGAGGAAAAAAAGACAGAAAAAAATCTGTAATATTTTACTGAATATGAAGTTTCTCAAACTACCAATACCTTAAAGGAGTCAAATATATAAATGTGGTGAAGGCAAAAGAGGGGGGCATAAATGAAAGAAAAAGATAAAAAAAAAGCAAATTAGGGAGACTTGATAGATGTGCCTGAATATAAATCCAGACTTCGTAACTGCGGTCACAACACATCTATTTTTAGAAAACTTGTAATAGATTTCATAGGTTCATAGGCTCATAGGTTCATAGGTAGGTACTAGGCTATTGGCGCTAGGGCCTATATATGCCTAGTCAAATAGGTACCCTGGCTTTTGCCACCCAAAAAAACATATTTTCCTGTGCCCCTGACAAGCAGAGCTACAGAAGTGATCCCCGGGGTGAATTTCCTATTTCCCATCCAATCATCAAGATTTTTATTGAAGAGTGCTAATGAGAAGCTTTATTTGATATATATAGGTAGTTTGTTCCAGAGTATGGGAAGTCTCTGGGACAGGAATCTATCCCTTCAGCATGTTCTGTTTATTGTGGTGACAAGGTTTAGGTCCCTAGAGCATGTAGCTCAGAGGGATTGGGATTTCTTTAAGTGGAGCATGTCCAACAGCTCTGGGTTTGACATATATTTGTACATAAGGCAGAGATCGCCTCTGAGTAGGCAATATGCAACAGAATAAAGCTGGAGTTTTTTGAGATGGTCTGCATATGACATCTATTTGAGGCTGGTAATCCTCTTTGTGAGGCATTTCTATGGCCTTTCCAATTGTTGTAGATGTCTTGTGAGATACATACCAAAAGGGGCGTTGTTCTCTATAATGGGTCTAATGAGTGATGAGTAGAGGGGAACAATGACCTCTTTTTTCCTGGATGAGAAACTTTTTTTGTGATGAGGTGTGCCACGTGGAAGGATTTCCTGACTACTGTGGTGATGTGATTATCAAAGACAGACTACTGTCCACCTGTGTCCCAAGGTCTCTTATTATACTTTTGATGTTAAGTAGACTACCGCCTATGTGATAGTTCATGGGTACAGAGTTTTTAACCAAAGGAGATGACAGTGCACTTTTTGGCATTGAGCTTGAGGTCATGGCTTTGACACCAGGCATCTGTCTCAGTGAGGCCCTTTTGTAGGATGTCCACATCGTTAGGAGTTTCAGTTATGACTCCCAGTTTGCTGTCATCTGCAAACTTCATTAGCCATAGACCTTCTGTGTTAGCCTGTACTTCAGAGAAGTAGATACCAAACTGGAGAGGACCCGGGACTGAACCCTGTGGTACTCCACTTGTCACTCGTCTGAAGTTGGATTTGAAGCCTGCTACTTTCATAGTGTGGGTTCTGTCTGTGAGCCGTTTGGCAACCCATCTTGTGACACAGGAATGTATACCTAGTTTAGTGAATTTATCTATAATTCCAGAGTGGGGGATGATTTTGAAAGCTTTGGAGAGCTCTAGATAGGCTGTATGAACCACCATACCCTCATCTACGGCTTTGGTGATTGCTTCAAAGAAGTCTATCAGGTTTAGGAGACATGATATGCCTTTAAAAAACCCAAACTGGGTGGGGTCCAGAGTTTGGAGATTACCAAAGTCTTTGTTTATAAGTTCCATGATGATATGTTCCATGGCCTTGCAGCCCAGGTTCGTCAGGCTAATGGTGCTGTGGTTCTCAGGGTCCGTGGTGGCTCCCTCTTTGTGGATTGGGATAACTGTCACTGTGTGCCATTCAGTGGGCACAAAGCCTGAGGTTAGGCTATGATTGACCATGGTATTTAGGTGGGGTGCCAATTCATCCTGTAGTTCATGTAGAACGCATCCTGGGATATTGTCAGCTCACATGGATGCTGTGTTCTTGGCTTTGGAGAGTGTGGTTTTTACCTGTGCAGCCGTGATTACAGGATTTTGCATTCTTTCAGTATAGAGATGGGCCCTTTAGGGAGTGAGAGGCGGGGTAAAGTTAGCACTGAACCTATCTGCCAGGATGTTGGCCATATCAGTTGGTTCTGTATATTTAGTGCCATTGTGCTGTAACTCAGAGCAGATCTGAATGCTGCCATTGAGATTCTTGACATAGCTATAGAATGTTTTGTGGTTGTCTTTAGAATCAGTGGTGATTTTGTTTTTGTAACTAGCTTTAGAGGATTTTATCAGGGATCTCAGCTTCTTGCTGAGGCTAACCAGGGAGTTATTCCAATCATGGAATTTTGCTCTTTTTTGCAACAGTTTCTTTCTTCTGTTGTAGACTTTGTTTATGGCAAAGGACAACCAGATTGACTTCCTTTTTTTGGAGGATACCATCTTGGTTCTGTTAGGGATACTATGATCCATGCACTCATGTAAGTGCTTATAAAGTGCATTTGTGTAGGATTCAACAGTTATACCTCTATTGTCCATCTGCATGGGTGTCGTGAAGTTTGCCATTTCTGTCTTAAGAAGTGTGAAGTTGGCTGAGGAGAAATTTATAACGGTGGTTTCCCTAATGGAAGTTGGGAGTAGGATGTGGATGTCTAGGGTGATTAGCTTGTGGTGGGATCTGACCAATGAGGAGTTGATCTATAGTGTGGAACACCGGTCGCCCCTGTTGATAATGACCAGGTCTAGGATATTACTGCCCCTGGTGGGGGTGTGGATAAGTTGATCCAAGGCATTGGAATTTATGAATTCCAGAAAACATATAGCAAAATAGTTGGTACATGAGTATTTTTCCCATTTAATGATGGGGTAGTTGAAATCACCCATTATTAGGGTGTTGGGTTGTATCCTAATATTTTCCAGTGTATCAAGAAATGATGAGTGGGAATCCTAAGGCAAGGTGGGGGATCTGTAGCAAGCTGCAATTTGGATTGCGGTCTTGCCCAGAGTTAGTTGCACTTGGATAATCTTGGATGCATTATCCTGAGCAACTAGCCTGGTAGTATGGGTATCCTTAATGCATATGGACACACCTCTGCCTTTAGTGTTTTGGTCCAGGCTAGGTGACCAAAAGGTGTGGTATGAATTATAGCCTGGTAATGCAGGGGTGCTCTCTGGAGCCGTGAACCAGGTCTCTGTCACTGCACAGATGTTGATGTTCTCCATTTTAAGGAGTGCCTCGAGTGAGTGCATTTTGAGATTTAGACTTCTAGCATTGAGTAGCATTACCCTCAGAATTTGCTTGCTTGTACCTGTTATGGTGGTGAATTTATTTGAACTTTGCCTAAAAAAGGCACTATAGGGGTGGCAAGAGCCTTAGCCAGTATCCAGAATCCTAAGGGAAACAGGTGGAGGCCATCTCTGACGAAGCATCATGGTTTGTCAATCATGTCATCCCAGGCAGACAGATACTTGATCCCCTTAGAATGACACCAGAAGCTTAGCCAATTGTTGAAGTCAATCATTCTGTCCTTGTACTGTGGTATCATTCTGGGTGATGGCAGGATGCTACTCAGGGCTAGGGTCATACCTGCCTGGACTACAAGATTGGAGGATCCTAGTGCCTGACTGGCAGCCGACAGTAATTTTCTCCTGTTTAGCCTGGTGAGTGGAACATCAGTGTGCCTGAATATAGAGTCACCTATGATTAGAGTGAGGGGTACATTGTTATGCGTTTGTGGAATATGTGTCATTTGGGTTGTGTTGGGGGCTGGAGGTTGCTTGCGTTTATGCTTTGGAAGTCTCTGTTGCTTAAGCAGATTTTTATTGAGAGTCTCCATGAATGTAGGTGTGTGTTTTGTGTTTCTCTGTGTGTGCTTTGGTGGTGTAGGTTTTGAGGGACTATGTGATGAGTGTTGTGTGATGCAAGTGTTTACCTTCACCTCTTGACTGTCTAGTCCAGTCTTGGGTGAAGAGAACTTTGCTTCCAGTTTGCCTATATAAGTGCATCTCTCGCAGGTTGTAGTGTTGGGTGGTAGTAGGACAATGTTGTCTGTGCACATGAGGCCATTGCTGCATTGCCCCAAGATGCTCAGATTCATCAGGTAGACTGGAGAAAACACCGGGAGCTAAGCCTTAGATATGCCTGGATAGGTGCTTATTTATTAAGTGCTAAAATTTGTTTTCCTCTAGACAAGTGAGGAAAGTTGAGTGCTGTAGTAATTTGTAGCTTATTTAGTAATTACAATTAGTTGTGAACAAGTGCTGAGCAAAAGAAACAGATTTGAGTGATAAAACTAAAAAACTGGCTAGTTCTAAGGGAAAATTTGAAAGGCAGACTTTATGACGCCAAGAATAGTTTAACCCTAGCTAAGCGGTGATGTATAAAGATTTTTTTTTTTAATATAACAGTAGCAAATGAGCAAACTGATTTAAACAAATTAACCAATTAACCAATAAAAAGGTAAAAATTGAGCCCCATTCCAGCAGTCTTCGATCAGACAAGTTCTAAATGCACACTCCTGCCACTAGGGTGCAGGGGGACCTTCTCCAAAAATAAATGGCCTGGGTTAGTGCTCAAGTTATACAAACAAAGGTAGATTCAGCAGGTCTGAATCTCGTCTATGCTCCAGCAAATAAGGCATACCAGTTCAAATAAGCAGGCATGATAAGCCTTTAACCAGAAACTCCCAGTTCAGAAGGGCAGAATCTACCTTATCCTTCCACAAGAGTGCAGACTACACCTACTTAATGTGAAATAACTGGACCAAAGCCCAAGTGCTTACAGCAGAACTAATACACTTTTAGAATAACAGACAGTAAGCCTTCAATCAGCAACTCCCAACTTAGAAGGATGTAAGCTACCTGCCCTGCCACAACAGCACAGACCACAAACCTTCTTAATGTAAAACAAATTGTCTGAAGCCCAAGTCCTTAAACCAAAGGCTTAGAAGAACAGTTACAATTTAATTAGGCTACTAACAAGCAGTAATAAATTCAGCGGAATAAATGCAATTAAGTACTTTTAAGAACAGGCAACAAAAGCAAAATAAAGTAATAAAGTATTCCTTGGGCTGTCTTTGAGGGGAATAATTCACTTTTATTTCATAAATACTTATTTACACTGTGTTGATAATTCAAAGCCCTCAGACCAAGTTAGTTTCAGAATAATATCAGGTTCGGGCTGCAATAGTTATTTAAGAACTTCATTTGAATTAACTTGGTTAGAATAGCAAGAAGTATCAACTACATGGAAGTTAATTATTTAACAAAAAAAAAAAAAAAAAACTAAAATGCAAAATATCAACAGTGACAACTAGCCTTTATGGATGCTGCTAGTTTTGACAGGTGATATATAGTACCCTTAGGATATGATAATACTTTAGGATTTGTAGTAAAATTATCCATCAACTAATATTTCATTTAATATTAGTTATATGGACTGTAAACAGTAGGTAACTATTTTATAAGAAAATAAATATGGAGATCATGAAAACAGAGAAAGAAGAGAAATTGAGTAATAAGGGAGGAAGAGAGTGACTAATAATAGAGGGATTAATAATTTAAGGAATACTGCTTTTATGAAACACTGCTGAGGAGGAGCATAAGTATGTACTTGGAAAACAAGAGAACATGACACACTCGTGACAGGAAACTCATTTTTCCTCTTCAAAAGACAAGAAACATAGTAGAAACACTATGATGTGGAAGCATGTTCTTCAGAAATTAATGACAATGCATCAAATCACTTTTCAACACAAACATTGGGAAAAATAAAAATGTTTATCAAAATAAGGCAAACTACACCTTCATGAAGTTCCTTAAAATATATATGAACAATAGTTGCAAATGAACAAGAAACCCTACATCCCTTATTTAAATATACTAATTCCATCACCAATGACAACAGAAGACAGATAAACATCACTTTCATCAGTACTCTCTGCTACACCCTTCTTAATAATTAAAATTGGCAAAATAGTAAAATACCAACTCCATAAACTCTCAGTTTATAAGCAAAATGAACTGGTGCACTGCAATGCAGGGGCGGCTCGTGCTATCGGACTGCCAGACTGCAGCCCTCCCACCTAGAAAAAAACAAAAAAAAAATCTGAAAAACTAAAAAACAAAAACAGAAAAAAAAAATCACGAGTCCCGACTCCTCTGTGCATGTGCAGACACATTAGAAGAACTCAGACTGCCTTTATCAGCTGTCTGTATAGAGACAAAGAGGTACCCAGCAATCATTGCTGTGAGATACCCAGGAATCTGTGCAGTGCCGACCACACAGAAGAGGAGCTCCAGACTGCTTCGGCTGCAGGCAGAACCAATGAGGACTGAGGGATGAGCTGCTCTCACAGGACTGTCATTGCATGGGCTTGGCAGATTACTGCTTCAGGTAGGTGTTTGGACACTGGCTGGATTGTGGGCTTGCTTAGTTCATGAAACAGGCAGGTGTTTGATCACTGGCTGGATTGTTCATTCATGAAACAGGTAGGACATTTATTTACAGCAGGTGTGTGTAATGCCCCAGTTACTATAAACTGGTGGCTAGAGAGAACAAATGGTGGTGGGTAGAGATACTCAGGCTTGAACCCTGTACCTCGGATGCAGGTGGCAAGGACCTGAATTCCCTATCCACCACCATTTCTAAAAAAAAAATTGCAGATTTTTGCCTCATATTTGTTCTGTTCCTCATAAAATCTGTGGTTTCTGTATCTACATTTTTTCTTGTAAAGTCTGTAGTGCAGTGGTGCACTGGTAGCAATGCTGCCTAACAGCTACAGGTTCGCTTGTTTGATTCGTGGCTGGGGTGCCTTCTGTCTGCATGTCCTCCCATCTTACAAAGATATGTCGGGCATTTCTCCCTGCTCTGCTGAAAATTGTCTTTTGTTCCAAGTCAGACTAGTTTCCTGGTTAAATGTTTAAAAATAACAGGCATTTGAATTTCAGACTTCATATTCTTCAGAAAGTACATGGTAACACAAAACTGTTCTAGCAGTTGTCTAAGTTTATAACATGGATATTTGAAACGTGTCCCTATTTTTGTGACTGTATTCCCCCATTATTGGCTTCGTCCAGGTATTTTGTGCTAAGGTTGAGAGTTATCTATGGTGAGAACTGAATTCATTGAATGTTTGGGGGCTGTATCCCCCCCATTACTGGCTTTGTCCACATGTTTTTGCTAAGAGGTTGAGAGCTATAGTGAGAAATGAATTCACTGAATATGTTTGGGGGCTGTATTCCCCCCATTATTGGCTTTGTTCAGGTGTTTTGTGCCAAGAGGTTGACAGCTATGGTGAGAACTGAATTCACTAAATGGTAGCCATTTCAGTTTGTCTTCCTCTCTTTCACAAAACAGCTGATTTGGCATAGTGGCATGTTTCTCTGACTGTTTTGCACAGGGTCCCCTGGGTTAAAGACGTGGCAGTGAAATGTATGGTGGTAACACAGCATTTTATTCTAGCAACATTCCAACATTATACAAGCAATGTTTAAAATGTGTCCCTGGTTTTTGGGCTTTTGTCCCTCCCCCCAATACATTTTGGCTTTTTCCAGATTTCTTGTGCTGCAAAGTTCAGAGATACAACTGTGTGTCGAGTAGATTTTACAAGGAGCTGAGAGCTGCAGGGGAATAAAACTTCAGTGCTGCTTATTCTAAGTTTGCCTGCATTGTTAATAGCACAGCAGGTAGTGTACTTACTTTTGATGCAGAAGGCTGAGGGTTCTACTCCCACAGTAGATTAATGCATTGCTGATACTGTACTGTGTTGTAAAGTGGGTGGATGCTGCAGTCCTTTTAGGCAAAGATACCTAGAGTAGTAACTATGAACCTGTTATCAGTTTGCCATGCAGTCCCTATTGCGATATTACTAGCTTATCATTTTTTTTAATGCATGCAACATAGGCAATTTATTCCTCAAGGGCAACAGGCACTTTATTTGTAGATGAATAAACAATGACATATAAAGTTGTTTGCTAGCAGCAGCCTCTTCATTGTTACAGATTTATTTAACGTGGAATTATTTAGATGACTTTTACTACTTCAGAGATTGTGCATATTTACTGATACTGGTGGACTGTAGAAGATTGAGTAGACTTTTATGATGGAAATGTTCTGAACTGGGTAGTTTTGTCATTGGTGCATGCATTTTGTTTCATTGTTTACTGGAAAAAATGTTCAAAACAATAAATTTAAAATGCCATCTAACAACTGTACTGTATTGTACAAGGAATATAATTTAGTACAATCAGGAAGGTGTATCAAAGAGCACATGTATGTTTCATGTGCAAGAGGCCTATGATTTGAAAACAGCCCAAAGTTAATCTTTATCTGCCACTGGCAAAATGTATTTTCTTTGAATGTGGGTTTCAATGCTGTTTCATTGAATGTGAGTTTCAAGCACAGAGAAGTTTTTAATGCTAAGCCGGTTTTCATTGTGAGACTGCATTGCTTTGTTTAGCAGATGTCTTAGAGTTTGTGCTGTAAAATGCAAAATAAAACTTTCAAATGAAATCCAAATCATCATAGAAGTAAAGCAGTATGCAAATTAGTGTTTATGGTAAATGGAGTGAAATAGCCAAGTAATGGATCCTTGGAATGGCTGCAGGGGGGGAGGGCTCCATTTGACCATGATTTTGTGAGGGGGAAGGGTGGCAAACTCAAAAACAGCCCCAGCTGAACTATACCTCCCAACTGTCCAGATTTTCACAGAATTAATAGATTTTTGCTACTTATTTTTGGTTTGTTCCTCATAAAATTTGTAGTTTTCTGGAAAATCATTTAGGAATTAAGTCACTAAATAATGACACACTGAATTTCAGACTTCATAACTTTCAGAAAAATGCATGCTAAAGTAAGACCTGTTATTCTATCAACTGTATCAGTTTATACAAGAGCAATTTTTAGTACTGTTTATATGTTCCCCCAATATATTTGGCCTTGTCCAGATTTATTGCATTAACAGGTTGAGAGGTACATGCAAATAAATTGCTTTATAGAATTAGGCATAGCCAAACCTCTCAACTGTCCCCGAATTTGGCTCAAAATGTTGCTTTTCCCCTAATAATCCCTCCGCAAAATAGCAATTTTGGAAGAAAACATGGAGGGTTTACAATTAAGAAATAACGGTAATAATCAGAGTTATAGATTACTTTTATTTCAGAAATGCATGTAGATTCTTTTATTTTGTCAGCTGTTCAGGTTAGCAGTACTAATATTAAAAAAGTATCCCTTCTTTGACAGGTTCCCATCTGTATTGTGTGGCTATTTTATATTTTTGCATCACATTTTTGGTCCATTTTTCATAAAATTGTGTTTTTTTTTGGCAAATTAGTGGTAAATCATTAAAGACTGAAGTTAGAAAATAATGACATTTGAGTTTCAGATTTCCTATCCTTCAGAAAATTCATACTAATGCAAGACCTACTATTCTATTATCTTTCTAAGTTTATAAGAGCAATATTTAAAAATTGTCCTTATTTTGGGGCTTTTGTCCCACTTCTATGTATGGCTTTGCCTAGATTTCCTGCTCTGAGGTTGAGAGGTATGACAAATGTGTCAGGGCCATCACAGTCAGCCAGAGACATTTCAAATTGTGACATACTTGTTGCACCCCACTGCCCCATGTAGTGTGACTCTGGATGTGTCCAAGCAAGGCAAGGAGCAGTTATGCAGTGTAAATGTGCAGAGTATCCCCCCCCCCCCCATCCAAGGTAGACACAAGTACTACAGTGGCTTTTAATCTGTTCTTGATTTTGAAGTACTACAGTGGCTTTTCATCTGTTATTGATTTTACAGAATGGTCTGGTTTCTGTCATATTTTTATACTGCTGATTTATGCTTATTACTCAAAGTGCCTGTTGCTCTGTGTTTTAAGTAGCAATGCTTTAATGACCATCAGGTAAGCTTGTCTGAGATCATAACATGCAAGTAAGCTTTAATAAGCATACTGTTAAAGAATTGCCAACATTGAAGCCTTTCTGTTGTTGCCATGCAGAGAATACTTAACTAGATAATGTATAAGTGTTGGGTATTGAAATGCATATTACAGTATTTGTAATGAAGGACAGGATTACATTATTTTAAGAAGCTCATTACACTTGTTGGAGACTTCCAGTGATCTCTGAGGGCTTTACCCGTAAACTAAACAGAATGCCATTCATGTGTGGTCCATAACCTGTACAGTAATCCTTTTAAGCAAAGTATCTTGAGCTTGTTTCTTGTTTGCTTTTCATTTTTTACTTTGATCATGTTTTCCCCATGAAACAAGTAGATAGTTGTCAGGCAGCAGGTCTTTTTTGGATAAGAAACATTTTTACAAGTGGAGGCATCACAGAAATTGCTACTTTCAGCATGTTACTTGGTACTTTATTAAAGCTGAAAATAAATTATAATTAGAACTGCAGTGCAAGGATAAGCGGTTTGAGTTGAGTGCTGCTTGTTTTTCTTATACTTGATTTTGACTGGCATTCCAATAATGTATTTAAAAAAGTAATTTATTTTTCCATGCCTCACAACCTTTTTGTTTCCATCTAGATATTAAGTAAGCTATCATGCAGCCAATGCATTGAAATATTTTTATTCTTTTACACTTCATTTGTCTTGATTGGACTCTAATAATGAGGGTTTTGCACCCAGGGCAGCATATTTAATTAAAGTTAGTTTTTGTGGTTTTGAGCATAGCTTCTCCCCTTTCTAGTTGGCTGCACCCCTTCCCATTGACCCCACCCATTCAGCTATCTCCTGCAGCCCCCCTTTGATTTGAAGTCACCAGCCGCCACTGCTGCAATGCCATATATCTATTAAGTAACAGTGTCCAAAGAAAATATTGAACTGACACAGCCAGATTTGTTGCTAACCTTCCCCACAAAACCCATCTTTGTCTTGCTCTGAAACAACTCAAATGGGTAGAGCTGCCCAACCTACTAACCCTAAACCAACTTAAAATAGCCCATTCCATAATTTACCTACCAGACAAATGTCCTCCCTACAGGACCTTGTACAAACCCACCACAATAGCAGGAGTCTAAGATCCTCCAAAAAATTACTACTTGAAGATACAAAATCCAGCAACAGATTTGGACACTCACCATATTCCAACTATGTAACTAAATCATTGAACTCCCCCCCCCAAACATACTAAACACAGCAAACATAATGCACTTCAAACAACTGCTAAAGTCCCACCTAAGTGAGAACTGGTTATGTTCCTACTCCTCACCAGGCTGAACCAATTCTCCCCTCCTCACCCTCTCTCTTACTACTCCCCACTTTCACTGTATCTCTTTGCTTACTGAATATCTTACTTACTCCCCTCCTCATCCTCTCTCTTATTACTCTCCACTTTCACTGTATCTCTTTGCTTACGGAATACCTTTTACTCCCTCCTCACCCTCTCTTATTACTCTCCACTTTCACTGTATCTCTTTGCTTACGGAATACCTTACTCCTCACCCTCTCTCTCTACTCTCCACTTTCACTGTATCTCTTTGCTTACTGAATACCTTACTTACTCCCCTCCTCACCCTCTCTCTTATTACTCTCCACTTTCACTGTATCTCTTTGCTTACTGAATACCTTACTTACTCCCCTCCTCACCCTCTCTCTTATTACTCTCCACTTTCACTGTATCTCTTTGCTTACTGAATACCTTACTTACTCCCCTCCTCACACTCTCTCTTACTACTCTCCACTTTTACTGTATCTCTTTGCTTACTGAATACCTTACTTACTCCCTTCCTCACCATCTCTCTTATTACTCTCCACTTTCACTGTATCTCTTTGCTTACTGAATACCTTACTTACTCCCCTCCTCACCCTCTCTCTTACTACTCCCCACTTTCACTGTATCTCTTTGCTTACTGAATACCTTACTTACTCCCCTCCTCACCCTCTCTCTTACTACTCCCCACTTTCACTGTATCTCTTTGCTTACTGAATACCTTACTTACTCCCATCCTCACCCTCTCTCTTATTACTCTCCACTTTCACTGTATCTCTTTGCTTACTGAATACCTTACTTACTCCCATCCTCACCCTCTCTCTTACTACTCCCCACTTTCACTGTATCTCTTTGTTTACTGAATACCTTACTTACTCCCCTACTCACCCTCTTTCTTACTACTCCCCACTTTCACTGTATATCTTTGCTTACTGAATACCTTACTTACTCCCCTCCTCACCCTCTCTCTTATTACTCTCCACTTTGACTGTATCTCTTTGCTTACTGGATACCTTACTTACTCCCATCCTCACCCTCTCTCTTACTACTCTCCACTTTTACTGTATCTCTTTGCTTACTGAATACCTTACTTACTCCCATCCTCACCCTCTGTCTTACTACTCTCCACTTTCACTGTATCTATTTGCTTACTGAATACCTTACTTACTCCCATCCTCACCCTCTCTCTTATTACTCTCCACTTTCACTGTATCTCTTTGCTTACTGAATTCCTTACTTATTCCCATCCTCACCCTCTCTGTTACTACTCTCCACTTTTACTGTATCTATTTGCTTACTGAATACGTTACTTACTCCCATCCTCACCCTCTCTTTTCTTACTCTCCACTTTTACTGTATCTATTTGCTTACTGAATACCTTACTTACTCCCCTCCTCACCCTCTCTCTTCTTACTCTCCACTGCACTGTATCTCTTTGCTTACTGAATACCTTACATACTCCCATCCTCACCCTCTCTCTTATTACTCTCCACTTTCACTGTATCTCTTTGCTTACTGAATACCTTACTTACTCCCCTCCTCACACTCTCTCTTACTACTCTCCACTTTCACTGTATCTCTTTGCTTAGTGAATACCTTACTTAATTCCTTCCTCACCCTCTCTCTTACTACTCTTCACTTTCACTGTATCTCTTTGCTTACTGAATACCTTACTTACTCCCATCCTCACCCTCTCTCCTACTACTCTCCACTTTTCAGTATATCTTTATTTGTTTACTGATCCCATGTGATTATAAGTATAACAATATTAAGCATAACAATTTACAAAACCAAACAGGTATATCTGAGACACTACTCCACTATATATATTAAGTTGTTGTATCTCTGAGACACTACTCCACTGAATGATATATTGATACTAAGTGTAACTGTCAAAATATGTGTTACTAAGTGATCCTGTTAGCTGTATTACTAACTTGAACTGTGATAATATGTTGTTATGTGATTTATTACTATCATTTTTCTGATTGTTTAAATACTGACTGTTACGTTGTTATTATGTGGAGCTTTCTCCACCAAAAATGGGCAAATTTGACAGTCAGACTTGCCCAGTAAACTAATGTTAAATAAATAAATAAATAAATAAAACAGATAAATAAATAAATAAATAAATATTATATGGGATCACCCATTACCAACAGTTTAAAAATATATGTGAAAAAAACAAACATATTAGGCCATGACAAGAAAGCAAAAATAGCACGGATCACTGATCATTAAAACCAGTATACCCAGTGATTACAATGTCTTATGCACAGAGAGTCACAAGGTCAGAGAATAGCAGGATTTACTGACAGAAACAAGAGCAATGTCGAAGAAGGATTCCCAGACAGTTCTGATAGTAGTAACAGCTACAGGTCTAAAAAAAAACTGACTCTAAACTACCTTCTATAGGGATCAAGGTAAGAGGTGTAAGTTGCACCAGCGAACAAAAAATGTAAAAAAAATAATATTCTGCTTTGTAGCATGAATTAAAAACAGTATCATTAAAGATAAACAGTGATTTACAGCTGCTACCATTTGCCACAATACATCAGCTATTATCCTGCTTATTGGATATTCATAACGTAACCATTTCACAGAAATTACAGTTGGAATCTAGTTGGGGTCATACCATATTCTAGTCATTGGGAATTGCATTAGGTTATGGTATTGCTATACTTTCCAAAACCTTTCTTTTAGTTTGATTTTATTTTAATTGAACTTGGTAGGTTAGTGGTGTATTATTTTCTAAAAGATTTTTTGAGGTTTCTTCTGATTTGTGTATCTACTTCTACCTACCTAGAAAAGCTGTTTTTCAGGAGCTGAATTTTTTTATTCTTACAGATAGTTGTACTATTCTCTTGGGAGATTTGAATTATCATGTTTGCAACTGCAACAGGAAGATCAAAAAATATGTTAAGCTTTATAATTACATTCTTCATTATGGTCAATTGCAGTTAAATCCATTTAAAGAAATTGCTTATTTAAGGGGAACTTTTCACTTAAATGTATTATTATACTTATTTCAGGGGTGTTTGCATGAGTTTGCCTTGTTGTATCTGTGTTACTGATCATACTGCCTTTTTTCCTGATAGTTTTTATAGGCCGGTGATATCTTTGAGTAAAGACTTAATATTAGATATTGAAATTTGAGAAGTGGAGGAAGACTTTTTATGGCCTCTACATCTGAGCTTGTTTCCTTTCTATGAATCTAGGACTACATTGTGGTATGCATTTAAGGATGTTGTCTTCTTCTTTTGGCTTTTCCCGGTTAGAGATCGCCACAGCAGATCATCTGTCCACTCATGATTGGCAGTGGAGTTTTACATTGTCGAGTTGCCAGCCCGGTGCCCAACCTTCCACAGAAGGCACACACTCACACCTAGGGCCAATTTAGAGTGTCCAATCCACCTACTGCATGTCTTTGAGATGTGGAAGGAAACCATAGCACCCAGAGGAAACCCATGCAACCACAGGGAGGACATGCAGACTCCGCACAGAAGGCACCCCAGCAGAAAATCGAACCAGAGAACCTCTTGCTGTGAGGTGGCAACTCTGACCACTGCACCACCGTGGCCACCCTTGGTATGCATTTATGGATATATAGGTGTTTATTTCATAGCATTAGGTATTATTTATTGCCTTCTACAACATATGATTATTTTGTGGCCACTAAGGGTTTTGAGACTGAAGTTTTGCTGAATAGTCATTTAGGGTATTTATTGCAATAGCTGAATTCTGTAAAGATCAATAGAATACTTTATGTTACTAAGGGTTATCATACAGATTTTTTTCCTTTTTAAAGTAAATTAGTGAAAGATACAAATGTATGCATGCATGGTTTGAATGATTGTAAGATAGATATTCAATCTACTTATTTAGACATTTTGAACATTGTTGAATATTATGTGGAAAACATGTATGCTTCTGTTTCTATGAATGCCATAGATTGGAAGGTATTTCTTTTAAATGAAGATGATAATCTTTTTGGATAACAAATAACCATTAAATATCCACAAACTCCAAATATCCACACAAATCAAACCAGAACAACAAAGCCACTATGTAAATGCTTTAAGTGCTTTCGTTCTATACCAAGACCTTCCTCAGAAGTGAATAACAATCACTTCAAAACTGCATATATGCACCATTCACCCCACTCCTGTAATCACATGCTTTTAATTAACCAAATTAGTATAAGGAAACTATGAACTCACAATTCGTAATGCTTTAATCTTAAAACAGGAGCTAGAGAGGTACCCACATTTATACTTGGAAAACTAGTTACATTTAATTTGATTTGCCATATTAACTCTTTTATATTCAGATGTTCACCCATTATATGTCTCTGAGGATCCCTTCTAGTAAATTCAATCACCTTAAAGCCAAATTTATGTGCTGGAAAATTCAACAGATGTTTGCATACGTCATTTGTAGACTTACCCTTTTTAATATCCAACAGGTGTTCATATACCCTATCCCTCAACCTCCTCGAGGTTTTTCCCACATAAAACACCAGGTATAACATTTGATGAAAAATATTGTAGCTAAATGTATACATCTTGGACTTAGAATGTGGAGATATCCTACTGATGTGGCACATAGCTCGGAGCTATTAACAGATTTACACAATTTATTTGATGAAGTTGGGTTTGATTTAATGTGCTCACTGATAAAACATAATACTACTGAACTAGAATGCTTGTCTAAAGAGCTGGATTCTCTGAAAAAAAATATTCAGAATGACCTTCTATTTCCTAATTTTGAGACCAATTATTTGAATTTGTTCAGTAAAGTGGAAGTGGAGTGTAATAAACTTTTAGAACGGAAAACTGAAAAGTTCTTAAGAGACTTAACTGAGTTTCAAAATGGTACAGCCTACCCTAAGCCACCAGGTTACCATGGGAACCAAGCTTTGACTGCCAATCGGAACACTACGGATCCGCCTATTGGTTCTGAATCTATTAATACAGATTCAAGAAGGGGCGGAGCCCCTTTAGGGCTAGAAATGGAGAGAAGGTCAGAGAGAATCAGGAACAGAGGGCCTCATACATCAACAACAAACAAAACATACTTACAGCAGGGAGCCAGCCTGAAACAAGCATACAAACAGAACAAACAGAGAAAGTAAGTTATGAAATCTTAAATGATAATGAGGACATTGTTTTGAGAGTTATGATGAGCTCATTTAGTGACTTTAGCATTTATAACTATTCTACAAGCAACTACATGTAGCACATGGTGATATGCTGGCAAAAGCTTTTACGTTTGTTTCAGCTAGAAGGGTGGACATACCGGAAACTATAATAGATTTAAAATTATTTATTAGGAAGTTGAATTTAAATTGTGGTTTGATCATGCAAATGTTAATGAGGTGACTACTATGATACATAGGCCAAGTGTTTTTAATTGACCGATTAAACAGGAGCTACAATTGTTTGAAAAATTATGTGAGAGGGATATACAAAAGATTTGTAGTGAAAAGTGTAGATGTAATTATGTTAATTTATCAAGTAAAGAACATAATTTGTTGGCTGAAATTCTTGCTGATGGGAACTCAAGGGTAATGAAACCTGATAAGGGAGTGGGGGGTTAGTGGTAATGGATCAAGTGGATTATTCTAACACAATGAATCAACTGTTGATGCAAGATACATATGCTATAACATCTAAAAATTAAATCAATATTGCATATTCCAAAATTCATATGATGTTATATGACTTGCTATTGGAAGGTCTTATTACTAGGAATGACTGTGAGTTTATGTACAATGATAGACCTAAAGTAGCGACCACTTTTGGAATAACTAAATTGCATAAAAATATCCACCAACCCCCCTTCAGACATATTGTAGATGCAAAATGTTCTAAACATTTTTTATTGTGAAGTTCATAGACTCTAAGCTACAGAAGTATTTATCAAGTTTGGGTCAAATATGTAAAGACTGTTGGCATTTTTTAGAACTATTTAACAAAGCTAATTTTCTTCCTAATTCCTTTTTGCTCACCATACATGTGAACTATTTATACTCGGTCATCCCCCATAATATGGGATTATTGTGGTTTGAACAGCAGCTTTTAACTGTGAATATTTGACAACAGAAAAAGTTAAAACCATGGTCACCCTTATGGAAATAGTGTTAAAGAACAACCTTTTGCATTTTGAAGGGCAACACTTTTGAGAAACCATAAGGGTGGCTATGGGAGTAGTGTGTGCTTCTCTGTTTGCAAATTGTGTAATGGTAGAGTGGGAAGAAAAATTCATATTTAACAGTGAATATGCAAACAATTGTTGTGACATGCTTTTTGGATGACATATTTGTTTTGTGGAATGACACGATAGAAAGATTGCAAGAGTTTTTTTACTTATATCAATAATACAGTTGAGTTTGTATCATTTACTTATTCTGCTAAGGAAAATAATATTACTTTTTTGGATGTTTTGATTAATAGGGATGTAGAAAAGAGATGTTCTACCTCTACTATTTATCGCAAGCCAACTTTTTCTAATAGTTATCTGCATTATTCCAGCTGGCATCCTAAACACCAAAAGAAGGGAGTAGTTAAAGGCCATTTGGTTAGGTTTGTGAGAATGATAACAGATTTTGATATTTTTAATGTTGAATGTGATAAGGTACTTCAGATATTCACTTCCAGAGGTTACCCAGAGTTTTTTTTAAGGGAAATTAAGGCTGAAGTGGTTATGAAGAGGTCCTTAGGAGTATATGTGCCCATCTTAAGTAATGGTGGACAAGCAGCAAGAGAATTATGTAATATAAGGTGTAATGACAACACCATAAATGCAGCCTTTATTGCCACTTATACTTTGGATAGTTCATCTATAATAGAATGTGTTAAAAGTAATTGAAAAATATTTTTGGTGGAACCCTGCTATCGACAAAAATGTGTAATTTCCCTAGTATTGTTTATAAAAAGGATAAATTATTTAAATTTCTATTGGAAAATAAGAAATATACTGCTCAACCAACAGAGGGTACCTATAAAAGTGGTACCTGCCCTCAATGTAGGTATATAATAGAGGGGTGCCTAGTTATGATTAATGGAGTAGAATTTAAGGTTAAAGGACACTTTAATTGTCTGTCACATAATGTGATTTATTTGACCCAGAGTTTGTTATGCCCAGTGTTTTATGTGGGAAAAACATCAAGGAGGTTGAGAGACAGGGTATATGAATACCTGTTGGATATTAAAAAGGGTAAGCCCACAAATGCCTTACACAAACATATGTTGAATTTTCCAGCACATAAAATTGGCTTTAAGGTGATTGTGTTTACTAGAAGGGATCCTCAGGGATATATAATGGAGAGTTAAAATGACAAATCAAATTGAATGCAACTAGTTTTCCAGGTATAAATGAAGGTACCTCTCTAGCTCCTGTTTTAAGATGAAAGCATTGTGAATTGTGAGCTCATAGTTTACTTATGATAATTTGGTTAATTAAAAGAATGTGATTAAAGGGGTGGGGTGAATGGTGTATATATGTAGTTCTGAAGTGATTGTTATTCATTTCTGATTAAGTTCTTGGTATAGAACAAAAGAGCTTAACTGAATGTTTTAGTAAATTTGTTAGTGTTTGTATTATTTTAATAAACTTCTGACGGATGAAGTATTTACATGCTGGCTTTGCTGTTTTGTTTGATTTGTATAGATCTTTTTGGATAAGCCTATCACTTTAGAGGAAAATAATTTTGTTTTGTTTGGTGCCATGTTTCTAAAACATTCTTTACTGGGATTAGATAGTATCCCATACACTTTCTATATTAATATGTCAAATTCATGGAAAAAAAGAGCATTCTTACAGGTTCTGAATGAGTGGCTTTTGCTTTGACAATTTGGATGAATGCATACAGGAAAATATGTGCTTTATTTATAAAAAAGTTGATAAAACCAGAGATATTTAATTAAAGACCATTAGTTCTTAGTAATACTGATTATCAGATATTCTATGCAATTCTGGCAAACAGGACATGTAAAGGTTTTCTCGCTAGACTTTATGCGAGAGTTTATGGTATCCCTGATAAAAATATTAAAGACATTTTCTTAATTATTCATGATAAGTGCTATTAATCAGTGCCTTACATCTGATGTTTTATTGTCTTGTGATATATGAAAGACATTTTATACATTATCATATGTGGCTTTATGGCATTTATTGGAGTCATATGTTCTACAAACGTTTATGACTAATAGTATATGACCATACATTATTTATTTAATTTAACATTTGTTTACCGGGAAAGTCTGACTTGAAACAAAGCCAGTTTTCAGCAGAGGCCTGGGGAGAAATGCTCCAGATGCATGTTTTTGTAACATGAGAAGAAACTGGAGCACCCAAAGGAAACTCACATGAACACAGGGATGACATGCATACTCAGCACTGAAGGCACTCCAGCCGAGAATTAAATTTGAGAACCTCTTGCTGTGAGGTGACAACACTACTGCTGCACTACTAAGCCCACCATGGGTTAGACCTCTTGTCAATAGCTGGCTTGGTAAATGCATACCAATAAAAAGTGGAGTGAAGCAAGATTGCCCTTTGAGTAGATTATTGCTAGGTATTGTAATGATCACTATACTGTTTACTTGAAATACTTCTTTTTCCTGCAGCTATATTGACCCTCGTACTACATGTATATGTTCCTCTTCAACTGTCTTAAACCATTGACTTGAATATTATGTCAAGGTCTTCTGAATGGTTCTTATTGTTTATAACACCTTATCTTCATGTCATTATGTTGGACATTCTTTTTAATGTAGAGAAGGATCATGAGTATGGTTTCACTTCCATAAGAATATCATTTTTTATTACTCATGATACTATTTCTGTTTTGGGCAGAATGTTTGGTCAGGTTTCTGTGTCTTTTGGTTGTTCGGAAGAGATTTTTTTTCTATTTTAGTTCAGTTAGAAAATTCAGCTGCTCATAAAATTTATTTTAAAAGGTTATTGTTTTGCACACCATAGTGTTGAGTAAATTCCATTATTTTCGAAATATATTCCTTTTACCTAAAGTTAAAGAAAAAAAATATTTGAAATTTTCTTTAATTTTATATGGTGTTCAGAGTTGAATCCTATTAAGAGGAATGTGCTTTACTGCACTTAAGTGGATGGTGGTTTGGGTCTTATTAATTCTATGGTTTATTTGGCTTCTCCTCATTTACATTATTTATTTTCCAAATTTTAAATGTAATAACTTGATGGTGTTGGGTCTCTTTTACATTATTTCTACAGTGATTAGTGGAGAAGCATGTTTTCTAGTAAATATAAAATTTCTTCTCAACCTTTTTTTGGGAGCATGAGGATAAAATTAGATTTTGGAATACCAATATGAAGCAACCCCTTCTGCATCAAAAATTTAGGTATTATCAGCTTATGGACAATTTTTATTATGATTGTTCATGGATTTTATTGAGTTTGTCTTGTAAAACTTATATAAACAGGCAGTTAAGTTTCAAAAATGTTTTGGAAATACATATTTTATGGAGGTTAATGTTATAGAATTTACTAGTTAAAGTATTGATGAATTATAAATTTATTTTTCAGAGATGATATGATCTATGTCCTATTGAAGAAACTATTGATCATGCTTTGCTTGATTGTCTCAACGTGAACATTATTGGGAATTTGTATATTTTCTTTACAGCATATTGGAGGTATTACTATGCATATGTTATTATATGGTCATTATGACTTCTTCTTATCACTTGAAAAAGATAAATGTGATAAAATAATTGTTAGTGATTTATAGTGCTATTGGATTAATAGAGCTGATATCTTACTATATAATAAAATGTGAATGTTGATCTTTTATTACAAAAACGTAAATGTTGGTTGTGGCTAAAAATAGGGCACTAATAGATTGTTATTTTTTTGGCTGAAAAATAGGGCACTAATAGATTGCTATATATTTTTTGTTTGCTCCACTGTTTTGAAATTCTCCTTTGTATTTTTCATTCACTGTGTATATAACTTTTTATGTGTTGTTCTCAATAAAGTTCTCATACTCCTTTTGAAGAAGAGGAAGTGATGTGCATAGTTAGCTCCCATTCCTAGCATGGAGAAGACTGGGAAGAATGTTGTGCCATGGCAGAGTATAGCATTGCTGCAATAATGGAGGAGAAGGTTGATTTGGCAGCTGATGGTATAGTAGATAATGTTGGTGTGGAGAATATTCTGGAGTTTAGTATTGACTTGGGAAGTAAAAATGAGCAGACATTAGCTGGTTCTGGTGATAATTATTCCTGGTTACTCAGGTTATCAGATTATCACAGAAGTGTGTGCTGGAGGCTTGGCATAATGGAACAGGAAGACCCTGGTGAGGATTCAGTATTGTCATGTGCTAACATTGTAGAAAAAGTGTTTATGTATGGAAAGGGCAGAAACATCAGATATTGGGTATGCAAAATGTTGATTCTGTGACTGAGAATGTTTCTAAAATATATGTTGAAATATACTGAAAGGGGAACATAGACATGTTTTGTGATCCAGTTATGTTAAAAAGAATTAAGTGTCTCAAAGTAATAAAAGTGAGAAGGATTTAAATCAAGCAGTAATGACAGAACTAGAAAATAAATTTGTGATATTGGATAGTGAGCAATCTGAGTAAGATGAAGAAATTGTTGATGCTAAAAAAATGTTGGTAAGAGAGTGAGATTAAGGGAAAGGAAATGTATAAATAGACAATCTTAGGTAAGGAAAAAAATGAAAGGAGTAATTTCAAGATAGTATATCTGAATATAAATAGATTAGTGAAAAGAGTAAGAAGGTTAAGTGATTTAGAAAGATGTGTTAAGTTAAAGGTGAATGTAGTCTGTCTTTAGGATGTTAGATTTATTAATGATTTTGATACATTTCAAATGAAAAAGATGAGGGGTAACATGTTTGTATGGAATTTAGGACAGGAAGCATGTTCATGTGAAGTTTTTATTTTAATGATAGTATAAATGTATTGGGTAAAATTGTTATTAAGTATGGGAGAGGGTGGTTGTAGATGTGTTCAATGGGATAATCAGATATATAGACAGAGTAATAGGAATTTATGCATGTACAGACATTAAAGAGAGAGTGAAAAAATGTGTTTCAGAAGATAAAAAAGTATGCAATTGTTAATTATTTTGATGCAGGATTGCAACTGTGATTTTATGAAAGAAAAGAAAAAATAAGAATGGATGTTAAAAATGTAGGATATATTATAACATTGAGATTTCATGGTGATCAGTTGCACTGGACGTATATAAGACGATGGTTAAAAATAGAAATTGAATTTTTTTTTGTTCCAGGACAGGTTAAAGAAATGGATGGAAGGGGGTTTATTTTGTGTTTTTTTTTCCAGACAATGTTGTAATATAGATAGGAAGTGCAGACAATAGTGAAGGAAATATATTAAAAGGTTGTGAAGGAAAAATGTTAATTGTGGCCAGCTAAAAGAAATGTTTCAGTTATAGAATAATCATCTGGCTGCAAGTTTTTTTTTTTTTTGTTTTGAACTTTGTTTATGTGGGGGGTGACTTTTAAGGAAAAATCTAAAAAGGGTTAATTACAGGTAGAGTTTGTGTTTAAAAAAAAGGAAATATGGGGAATTGTATATAATTTGTTTGATTTGGAGTACAATAATAACGATTACTTTAATAAGGAGCAGGAATTGTCTGTTGAGTAAGCAAAAGTATTTTACAAGGTAGAAAGGAAGAAGCTTCCCCTCTTTTAGAGAAGGTTCATAAAGAAAGTACATTAATAAGAAGGATGTGGATGGTAGGATTGTTAAGGATCAGAAAGGTATAATGAAGGTGATACAAAATTATATCTGTAGTAGATGTAAAGAGAAGGTAGCATGTAATAATAAGATTTAGATGTTGAAAAAGTTTTCCCAGTCAACATTGCAGCAGTTAGAAGGATCAACTGGGAGAATTAAATGATGCTTTAAAGATAATGAAAGAGGAATCTGTAGCAAGTTTAGATAGGTAAAATTGTTAAAAAATATGCATATGTGGTAAAAGGATTTTTTTGTGAAAGCTTTGAATGAATGGACAGAAAGGGTTTTATTATGTATAAAACACTTTGTTAACGTATGATGACATTTATTTAGAAAAAAAGGAGGAATATGTGATATACTTAATTATAGACTACCTACTTTAAATAATACACATTATAAGATTTTATTGGCAATTCTTCAAAGGTGTCTTGGGGGCATATTGGACAAAGTGTTGAAAACAGTTATGCATGGGGTTAAAGGAAAACTAGTAAGGATTTGTTACAAATTGTGACAGTGGTGTTGGATAATATAAAGTATAGGGGAGAAAACATTGAAATGATGGTAAGAATGTTGATAAATTATTTGATAATATATGTCATGTACAATTATGGGATATATTTAAATAATATGTAATTCAAGGACAATTTTTAAGATTATTAAATCTCTGTATGATAGGAATATTTTTTATTGATAAATGGACAGTTTAGAGAGAAAATAAGTTTAAAATGTGGAGTGAGCCAAGGATTCCCAATGAGTAATATTTAATTGTTTTAGCTATGAATGCAGTTTGAGTGGAATTTTAGTGTGAGGAATTTCAGTGTGAGGAATGCTGTATATAAATTACAAGCAAGTGTTAGGATTCTTGCTTTTTTTCTTCTTTCTTTCTTTATGCAGATGATATTATAGTGATCACAAAAAAATTATGGATGTAGGATATTTTGATGTAAATAGATGAAATACTAAAGTTGGTAGTTGTAATGTTAAGTAAAAATGTAAAGGTTTATGCAATATTTTTAAGACAGAATGAGTTTATTTTTCTACAAGTAACATTAAGTTGTTACAGATGGAGTTTTAAAAAGCAGAATGTATTGTGAAAGAGTGGGATGATTTAATAAAAATAAATATGATTCTATCTGGAAACATTTAAAATGTCTTTTAGGAAAAATGATTATCTGCTTAATTCTGTGATAATAGGAAAACTAACATATGAATGTAAATACGATTCCTTTTGAAAAAGAAAAGATTTTACAGTTTTTTTTTTCAGAGCTATATGAAGTTCAAGGTTGAATCCACTTAAGAGCAGTGTATTATAGTTGAGACGGGATGAGGGAGGATTGGGTTTGATGCATCCTATTTTGTACTTATTTATTTATTTATTTTTCGGCATCTTTACATGCATTTTGGATTTTAAGGAAATGGGTGTTCAAGAATGAAGATTTGGCAGGAAATATATATAAGTTTAAGTATTATGTTTGGGAAAGGATGTTGGAAAAAAATACATTAATATAGAGACTGAAAATTATTAGGGTAAAATTTACTATGGAAATTGAATTTGGAACAAACATAAATAAGAGAAGAAAGTGGTAGGAGTCGATTGTTAGGTCATGGTATATAGTTAATCCTTGGCTGGGTCTTAAAGTAGAAATATGACAACTATTCAAAGAATATCTTCATACTTGTAAATATATAACTGAATGAATCCAATGCAAAAAAAATGAATAAATACTAGCTATAAATCAAGCAAATTAAGAATTATATACATTATATTTAATTAATGCAAAAATAAATACATTAAAATATGACCTTCATTCTTTCTTCCTAAGCCAACATTTATTTTTTATAAAATATTACTGTAAATTCCATACCTTATTAAAAGTAAGTTAAATTCCAAATACTCCAAATTATAATTAACATATTTGTAGTGGATCTATGTCAGGAGATTGACTTCTCAGAAAGTTCAACTTCATATGGTCCAGATCATATGATGGACTTACCAAAAAGTCAAATGAGACAAAACAAGAAAAAATTATGTTTTGCAGTGAGACAAGTTACCCTGCACCCTCTGCATGTTTCAGGGCTCATGGATACTATATTTCTGTCCTTGTGTTAGCTTGGGTTATATTGTTTCCCTGATACATCTTGCAAGATTAATGGGAATGATGGAGATGAAGGATGAGATTCATTTTTCAGCTAGCACATTTGTTCTACCCACAGTTTCCATATAGATGGAGCCATTTACAATTAGCTCAGCACACTGCCGTGTATTATCCTTGAGATAGTATATATATCTGAAGAAGGCTTTGTGGTTATCCTTTGGCCTTGGTGGCTATTTTTCTTTTCTCAAATTTGGCCTTGATAATTTATAATATGTTTCTAAATTGCTTTTTAATTTGATGATTACATTCTTATTTTGCTGAGTGCTTCACATTTTTTTTTTATTTTTGGCTATTATTTTTTGTTTGTTATAAACATTTATTATATGACTCCATTGGATGTTAATCAATGTTTGTTTTGCACTTGTTTCTTTAAGATATGACCGTTTCTATGCAATTGTGTAAATGTTAGTAGAAGTTGGCAGTACATGTTTCCACATAAACAAGAGAGATTTCCTTATTTGTAGGGATATCATTCTAGCAGAAATCACTTGGAAATAGGATGCTAGTCTTGGAAAAGGTTTTAAAAGTACCTGGTTCTGGTTGGGATATCCTAATTACAAGGGAGACAGCTTTATGGTAGGACATGATGAGTTAGGTTGTTGCACTGGGGATGGATCATGATTCACCCATATAAATGAGGACAAGGTTGTGTGGTGTTTCCCCTGGTGGTAGTTGTTTCAGTGCATTTGCATTGACAAAGTATAGGAATTTCTGGACTTCACACTAGTAGAATATATGTCCTCATTTTATTGCTGAATAGTTGAAGTCATGTAGGACTATGCTATTAAGATTAATGCTAAGTGAGTTTAGTTCATTTAGGTAGGTGCCTTCATGTGAACCTTTTCTGGATGATGACTGATATACATCTACCTTCCTTCCTTCTTGCATAGTGATTGATCTAAACATCTAGATGGTGCTGTAGTCCTGTATCACTAATTAGGGCACATTTAGGCTTTATTGCCAGTAATTATCCAATTCTAGCTTAGATGTTAAACATGTTGTCAATGAGTTGCCTATGGAAGTTCAGTAGCCCCTCACCCTATTTTAACACTAAGGCAGTTCTGATATTTAAAGGAAAACTGAGCAAACACAAACACAGAAAATACACCTCTGTGCATTTTTTTCAGGATGCATGTTGTGCCCACTTTGGCAAAAGTCAGTTGTACAAATTACAGTGCTATGGGATTTGCTGCATCTGGATACCCCATGGTTGTCAATGCTATTGTCATCCCAGGATTTTGCACAGCAACGATACTAAGTATGTTACATTTATTTATTTTATTTTATTTTTTTTATTTTATTTTACATTTGTTGACCAGGCTAGTCTAGCTGGAGACATGTCCATTTTCAGTAGAGGCCCGGGGAGAAAAGCTCCAAGACATGATACAGAGTAGATACAATGTTACAAAAGATCAGTTATTACAGATAGTAAAGAACTATAGATATTGCAAAAAGAAATTTATTTATTTATTTATTTATTTATTTTTACAAAACAAAATATTCACAGTGATTTTGAGAGAAGGTACAATATACATATATACAAATATGTAGTATGCAGTAATAATGTTTACTGAAACAAAAGAAAGTTACAAAAGGGTGTGGGTGAGGTATAGTGAATAGTAGAAGCTTTAGTCGGGGTTAGTACAAGAGCATAGCCAATGATTATTGAGATAAAGTTTTAGACTCTTTTTAAAAAGTGAGGGAGAAGTCAGAGATGTGATTTCAGAGGGTAGTTTATTCATTAGTGTTTGTTTTCAGTCTTATTATGTATAACATTTTACAAATGAACTGTGGTGTGGGCAGGGACATTTCACAAATGAAATTTGATAGTACTGCTGCATGTTGAGTATGAAGAGCTGCTGTGGTATGCAACAAGTAGTATGTTCAGTCCCATCTTATGAAGTGAGACAGACTACTGGTTATCCCATGAAACATAAAGTAGCATATACATGAACATTACTGCATATAGATGAATTATTACAAAGCCTTAACCACTTCACTTACATGAAGGGGTAAATCCCTGATTTCTTACCAGATGTCCCAGGATCAACTAGAGATCCTCCTGCTAGAAAGAGAAATGGGACTGAGAGGCCAATGCCAAATGTTCCCTCTTGGGAGATAAAGGTAGTCCCATCAACTGTTTAAGCAACATCTAATAGAGAATAGACTTATGGAATACAGAACTGTGGATTGGGAATGTGTGCTTGGCTCTATCTATGTGGGGTAGTTTTCATGCGTTATGTGTGTTCCACCATTCCTCTATTGTGGAAGGCATATTAAGCCATTCTGTTTATTGAAGTATGTACATTAGCCACCAGGAATGGTGCATAAAATAAATTCCTCAAGCAAGTGGTGCAGCGGTAGCTTTGTCACCTCACATTAAGAGGTTCCCTGCTTTGATTCTTGACTGGGGTGCCTTTTGTGTGGAGTCTGCATGTCCTCCCTGCATTCGTGTGAGTTTCCTCTGGATGCTCCAGTTTCCTCCCACATTACAAAGACATGCATCTGGAGCATTTCTGACCTGGCCTCCACTGAAAATTGGCTTTGTTCCAGTTTGGACTTTCCCAGTTAATGAATGTTAAATGAATAAATAAATACATAAATACATTGTGTCATGCACAAGCTCCCAGCTGGTGTGAAAGAAACTTGTACTGTTTGTTTAAAATCTAAATTTGATGGGCTTTACAGGGTGAGAAGTAGTCAAGCAGCTTAGACATCTGCCTTTGCTGTAAAATGCCTTTATGCACGCATGCAACTAAACAGAATTCCCAATGAACTGGACAAATAGAAGCTTTCTAGTTTCTCTACTTCTTGCTTTGTAATGGGGAGCCAGTGGCTACTGTGTAGTCACCACACAGTTATTTAGCATGCTCTATAAAGAGTATATGTGGTACGTAAAATAAAGCTACCAAAATGTTAAAGACTGGAATCAATTATATCCTTTATTAAAATCGAAGTAGAGTTACGTTAAGTTTTAGTCACTTGAAACAGTAGATGTCCATAGAACAACACACCGCCTTACTGGCTCATGTGCAGTAGTGCCCTGCTGCCTTCTACCTGGATGTCTGTCAAAGCTTAGAACTCCTCCAACTGGTTGTCTATGGCGGGATGGACCAATCAGCTGTCAGAAATAGGATAGTCCTTCACAACCACAGACAAAAGCCCTTCTGTTTTTTTTTTGTTCTTGGGCCCAAAAAGAACAACAGATAGAAATACAAACTTTGCAAACACCTGCTGTACCAAACTTCCAAACTAAAAGCCACACACACTCCAATAAAAGCTGCTAAACAAAAACAGCAACAACTGCCAAACAAATTATGTACATCCAGATAAAGAGGGTTAGTGAGTGGGTACTGTCAGTAATGCAGTGTGCTCTATGAACATCTACTCTTAAAGCTAAGTGGAATTTAAACAACTGTATTATGTTAAACAAACACACTGGCTTACTGCCTTAAGGAGAGATTCCCAAAATGTACCCAACCTGGGAGATGAAAAGATAATGTTCCAGGAGCCCCTTGATAACTAGCTGCATGATCCAACCCAATTGTGTCCCCTTATAACATGTGCATCTTAATTGGAGGGGGATGTTTGTTAGGAAGGGTATGTTAGCTAGGAGGTTGCTAAAGTGTTATGAGTAGGAAATGTTACTTAGGGAATATTTACAGTCTGCTTCTGTCTATATGAGTCATAGTAGTCAGAAAAGGGATGGATTTATGATTTTCCACCCAATGGTAAAAGTTATGTTTGAATATTATTAGGGATGGAGTGCTTCATATGCATGCAGAGCCTATTTTAGAACAAGGGGATCCTTTCAGACACGTCTCTCTCTCCAACATGTTCTATTTATGTCATAAGCAAAGTTCAAGCCCCTGGATCTAATGTTTCTGGTGTTATTTGTTTTGCATATGTGCAAAAGCTCCATTAGGGCTGGATTTAAGGATGTCTTATATGCCAAGCACAGATTGCCTCATAACAACCTGTAGGAGACTGGGTCTAGAGACAGGGCTGAGGCAATCTATATAGGACAGTGTCAGTGTGTTAATATCCAGGATGTTCTCGATGAGGAACCTCTTTGCACATTCAAACTGCTGCATATGTCTACTCAGCTACATGTTGAAGGGGGCATTGTACTCAATGATGGATCTGATAAGGGCCAAATAGAGTGGTGCTATAATTTCCTTAGACAAGGATGCCATACCTGTACCTATAAGTTGGTGACATAGAATGATTTTCTTACTTCATTGTCTATGTGATGATCAAAGGCCAGATTACTATCTACATGCAGTAAGTTCTCAGTGTGATGCCCGTGCACTGGCCCAGCAATCATGGACCCTCACTCCTCACGACTAACACCAGTGAGGGGCATCTATATAGGAAAAAGGGTAATAAATACACACACAGTAAAGTACAATTTCCCTTAAGAACACGTAAGGATCACAGTCGGTCTGGGGCTGGATGCTCCCTTTCTCTCCATGTCCCCAATAAGTCTCCCCACTGGCACAGCTACAGGGTCCAGATCTCAGCCTAGTGGACAAGCTAAAACCTCCAGCACCCTCTCTGTCCAACCAGTGCTTCGAGTCCCACCCTAAGAACCTGACACACACACTTTGAGATATGAGTTTATACAACCACACAGGCACTCCTGGGGAAGGCTGGCAGAGGTTCTCCAGCTGTGCCCCTTTTAATCAGACTTTACAGTAGAAATCACTGCCACTTCCCACTAATATTTACCAGCAACTCAAAGGCTCTTAAAAAGGTGTCCAATTATTACTGTGCAATATTATTATCCAAATGGTAAGTGCAACGTAACAGTCAAGACTTATTTGGAGTGACTTGGTACAGCATCACTCGATACATGCAATATACTCTTAGAGCTTAGATTATCTCTACATAAAACAGCTACAGTTGAATGGTTTAAAATATTTAATAATAAATAACAAAAACACAAGACAATACTTCTTACTACACAGTGCTAGTCAAGTGTTCAGAGATCACAGAGAAATGTCTAAAATAATACGAAGAAAAGTTCTGACATCACAGAAAAACACTTAGTCTAATATTCCTAATTCCTATCTATTTCTAAGAGAAAACACAGTTCTAAATAACATACATATAGCAACAGGTAGTGCTGGTGATGTATATTCAAAAGACAAATGCTATCTGGGGATATACAGAGCTAAGTATATTTTTCTGGCACTTCAGAGTTGTGTACTGTTAATTGTTGTTTGACTAATTTTATATCATTCCTGGCTGACTTCAGAGTTGTGCACTGTTATTTTTGCTTCACTGTATAGTTTTTCAGATCTCTGCTGAAGGTGTTGGTTTTCCCCTACCCACCATACCTATTCCTGTCTTGTTGTTTAAATTTGGAGGCTTTTGCAGTTGCCCACCCCACTGTAGATTTGATCTGGGACACTCCCCCCAGTCCCATCTCTTTACCTTGTTCTACCTAATAGACTCCTTCTGCACTTGTTTATAGTCATTTTTAATTTAATTGCATTTTTTAAACTGTTTAGTCTAACATTGCTACACAATCAAGTGTGCTAGCGTGCACTGCATTTGGATTGTTTTTACTGCTTTAAGCTACTTCTCTGTATATATATATATATATATATATATATAGATATATATATATATATATATACACCTATAAAGTTCAACTAGAAAAGAAAAAGCAGCAAATGCACTGTGTGCAAAATTCTGTCTCTGTGTCTTGGGAATTCACCTCTATTCAACGCTCATAACAGTCCACAACACCTTCAATGAAACCAAGTAGAAGTGAACAAAAGTTTTTTGTAATGCTAACAAACAAAGAATGGTTAAGCGCTTTCACTTGAATAAAACAAGCTTCCTCAGAACTGAGCATGACATTTCTAATAAAAATGTTTACATCAATTAATACGTAAGTTGACTGTATATAGTGGGTATAAAATTGAGTCCCTTATTGAGTACATTGACTTCATCATTGTGCAAAGTTCTATGAGAAATGTTCCATATCAGGCGATCCTAGTCTGGAAGTTATCAGAGGAAAGAGCACCCAATCAAGCACTCTAGAGAAGGTGGAATCAGACGAGGACCACCTGATATGTAACATTTCTCATAGAACTTTGGGCAATGATGAAGTCAATGTACTCAATAAGGGACTCAATTTTATACCCACTATATACAGTCAACTTACTGATGTATTAATTGATGTAAACATTTTTATTAGAAATGTCTTGCTCCATTATCAATTTGGGGATAGTAACAATAGTCAACAATGCAAAGTATTAAAAAGACCTAGTGAGTACATTCCAGAAAATCATCCTTTAGTAGAAGCCTTCTATAATTTAGTGGAAGAAGACTTATACAAAGTGAATGATGACAGATATGTTAAACATTATAAGAAGAAGGGACTCAAAAATAACTTGAACTGGAATGAGAGGAGAGCTTTATCTAGATTTCAACATGATGAGACTGTGATCTTTAGACCAGTTGATAAGGGAGGGCCATTACTAGTAATGGATAAAGAACAATACAACAACACTATGTTTAGTATGCTTAATGTTAACAACCTTTATAGCATCATCACTAAGCAAAGAGTGGATGAGATCAAATGTATGATAAATAACACAATAAAAGAGCTAGCTGACTCAAATTATCAATAATGAACTAGCAAGATTCCTGCAAGTGGATTTTCCCATCATACCACATATACAGGGTATTCCCAAAATCCACAAAGATGGAGTAAACCCCCCTATGAGGCAGATGGTCTCAGGCAGAGGATGGTGGACTGAATCCTTTTCTATATATGTTGAGAAATATCTGAGACCAGTGATAGATAATAATTCATTTATTCTAAAGGACACCAAGCAATTTCTGTTAGATTTATATAAATGTTGTAGTGAAACTCACTTAAGTCAAGATATGACTTTTGTCACCTTAGACATTCAGTCCCTATTTACTGTCATACCTAATGATTTAGGAATATTGACAACCAGAAATTATTTGACTAAACACATTGAATATACAGACAAATGAACAGACCTTATTTGTCTATTTCTAGAAATTATTTTGGAAAATAATGTATTTATATATGAGTCCAATGCATATATTCAATGTGATGGCATAGTTATGGACACACCATGTGCCAATAGCTACGCCAACATGTTTCTACCTACATGGGAAGAAAAACAGCTTTTTATATACCCATTGCATAGGGAAAAAGTCCACTTTTATTGATGCTTTGTGGATGATGTTTCTTTGATTTGGGTAGGCAGTGCAAAGTAACTAGGATATTACCTCACCTATATTAATGGCATAACCACTTATTTAAAATTCACTTCCCAATCCTCCAAAACTAGAATTGAATTTTTAGATATCTTTGTGGAGCGAGCTATGGATACACATGTCAACACAGGAGAGTTCAGGAAGCAGTGTTATAGAAATTCACTCCTACATCGACATAGCATGCATCCGAATTATGTCTTTCAAAACATTATTAAAGGACAAAGCATGTGCATTTCATGTCTTAATGCCACTGACTGTGGATATCAACATGAGATTAATTTATTTAAAAACAGGCTTTTGAAAGGTGGCTACAGAGAATATGAAATTACTAGGGGGTTATTGGATATTAACTTATTAAGGGAAGAAAAAGCAGCACCTTATTTCTCTGCACTACCTAACTCAAATGAGCAATTTATAGATAGTGCATCACATCTTGCTAAGATACCTATGTTCTTTACAGGTGATGTGCAAGAAATAAGAGATTTAATTAACAATCACTGGCATATACTCACTATGGATAAAGATCCATTAAATATTGTTGGAGAGAAACCCTGCTTCTTATATAAGAATAAGCCTAACCTTAGAAGATTACTATGCAATAATAGAACTAAGGCTACTACTGATGGGCTCCATGTGGCAAATGTTATTGTTTTTGCATTAAGACAGCAAACAGCTTCATACATCCAGATACTGGCCAACAATTCAGATTTGATGTCTCAGCAGACTGCAGCACCTGTCATATTGTTTATTTAGCTATCTGTCAGCAATGCCAAAGTGTTTATATTGGCAAAACAGACAGGTCTTTTCGTACAAGAATACGTGAACATCTATATGCCATTAGGATTCAACATCTTACAAATGCTTTGGCCAAACATGTAGCCATTAAGGGTCAGGATCATACTTTTATCTTTACGGCTGTTGATTCCATACAACCTTCCGTCAGAGAAGGTAACATACGGAATCACACAGAAACTAGAGAGATAAATTGGATCACGAGATTAAGGGCAGACAAAGGTAGAGGGCTAAACGAACAAGCCTCTATCAAACCCATATTAAAAGCCAGACTTCTTAGGGCGAAGTAATTTTAAAAGCGTATCTGAAAATATGTTTATAATATGGTCATTTGCCACCTATAATCATGTCCATATAATATCACACAAGTTTTATGGGTTATCACCATAGGCATTCAGACCAATGGCATTAATAACTTAGTTGTATTTTACTCTACTTTATTCTATTTTACTTCAATGTCCATCTAAAAAGTTCTTATTTCATTTTTTGTTATATGTTTGTATAGTACACATGTAATTATTTAGTCGTATAAGCATACTTTCATCACCAGTGTGTAAGGGAGCACCAATATTTGGTAGATAACCAAAGTTTAATAGCATTATACAGAGTGTATATAACTTCTTTCACTCAGTATTATTACATACTTTTGAAAATCAGCAGTTATTTCAAGAGTTGCTTTAACAACCATCTGAAGAACTTTTCCACTGCAGTCACTTTACTGTAGACAAGTAGATCATATCAAACTTATATTATTATATGATTGATTAACATTATTAGATGTAATAGCCAATGTTATCCCACCTTTTACATAAGATATGCATATTCAAGGATGGAAGGTAGTGTTTAAAGCTAGGTTTGGATGAAGCGACCTAGACATCTAATAGTGACCTTACCGATTTTATTAACATCTGGCGGATTATTAAGATGTCTTGCTTTTTTAATTTATCACTACTTTGCACGTCTACGCATTATAGAAAGATTATATGCATTTCATTCAAGTGCATATATTTGCATTACCATTTATTCTTTATGTAACTGTGTTTGTACAGGTAAGCAAGAAAAATGTGTGAGAATGGTGTATTGAATTGTATTAATACTGGGTGATACCGCCCAGCATTAGATGGCATGACAGTTAGCATTATATCGCTTTTGTCGGTATATGCATAGGGTCGTATCTAATTGATGCATGTTGTAGTGCTTGAATGCCAAGTAAATGGATTATTCGTCAGGTTAATTGTAGTATGATGGAACTGTCGGGGTGCGATTTCTATTATTTTATGTCCATTTTCTAGTTTTAGGCCAAACATTTTTTTAATGACAATTTTCAATGATATTAGCAAGTTTATAACTTTCATATGCTATGATCGCTGCACTAGGTTGATTTTTAAATATGTATATAATGTGGTTGCTGACAGATAGTTCTTGTAAATGTATCGTTGGCTGTATAATTTACTTTCCGCAGATCTAGAACACATTCATGCGATCTTTACCATATTTATTCTGTACAAAGTTAGAATATCTATGACAGGTTTTTTTACATGTATAAATAGCAGGATTCAGCTTTATATGTTGTAATTAAGTTCAATTATTTTAACTTAGATAGGATGTTTCTGTAAACTGTAAAGCTTCCTATTACAAAGAATAGGCTGTAACTTTAAAAGTTGAATTGATTTTATCAGATGACTTTTCATGTGATTATCTTGTATATAAAAACTCTTAATTGACTGCCTTTGAATTTTAACGGTCTGACGAAGCCTTAGTGAAAGCGCTTACCGATAGCATGCTTTAATAAAATGCTGTTTGCTTTATTTCAAAATGTTGGCATTACGGTTATTGTTTGTTTTCATTTGGATTATCTTACTTATATCTTGGACAACAGAATAACCTGGCTTTTGAATGGTTCCGTGGTCATCTCTCACGGTATTTATCTAGTATTTGTCTTTCAACTGTATTTTTAACCCGAGAAGTGTTCGCTCTGTTGGGAGCTGCAATTTTCATTGCTGTTTTACATTTTATTATTCGAGCACCCAACCGAGTCATGTCTGGAACAGATGGAAATATCAAACTGGACTATAGACCGAGTGTTACCATATGGAGTGAAA
The DNA here is from genome assembly GCF_019279795.1 of Protopterus annectens. NCBI lineage: Eukaryota > Metazoa > Chordata > Ceratodontiformes > Protopteridae > Protopterus > Protopterus annectens. The sequence goes on from NC_056741.1 coordinate 102,410,164, forward strand.
TAGACACTGAAGTCAGAAATGATATAGTGGATAATAATGAAGTGACTTTTACTACTAACATGAAAGAAAGGAATACATCTTTTGCACAGATTTGAGGCAAATGCCTACAGACAAAACTGATGAAATGTGTTAGAAGCACCACCAATTCATTGCTTCTTTACCAAGGTGAAATTAATGGTATTAACACATCGACAGATATAGACACATCTGAACGATTACAGAAAGCTGTAGACAAATTCAAAACTGACTTTTTGAAATTAAAACGCCTTTCCACCCAACGCCAACATTTTGAGGCATGCATCTGGAAGAACATTATACCGAGAGGCCTAAGGGTACTAAAAATGCCAATGTATGGAGATGAATACCCGGAGCTGCTAACGAAATGGCACAAACTAAATTTGGAGGTGAGCAAGAGCTATCTTCATTTACTTTTAGAATTTTTTCAACCAGTTGAAGAACAGTTGATTGAATCTATACTTGATCAACAAAAAGACATGTACTTTCACTACCCTAGTACTTTAGTTGATAAAGCAATAACTAATGTTCTAGATGGAGTGGAAATCTTTGAAAGATGATTATTGCAACAAACGAGAAACAAAATAGATATAGATATCCAAGATTTCTGAATTGGTCAAGTATTTACTTGGCCTAGACTAGGAAAAGTTTCTAAGCCTATGCCTACTAGGGAAATAAATGATGGTTCACCTAGTAGTTCGTCGAATATTGACATTAACGGTGGCAATGACTTTACTAATAACGTCTTAATAAAAACTGTGGATTGCAATGAAAAATGTTTTGCCACAGAAGTTGTTCCACAATCACAGAATATATCCAATGACATACCTTTGCCATCTACACAAGCAAATGCCTCAAAAGACATTTTGAATTTACCCCCTGGTCCTGCACTACAATCTCAACCCATAGTTCGGTCCAAGAATAATAACTCAGCTGGACCTAATTCCAATGTTCAACAAGGGCCACAATATATGGAGGGTTTACCGCAGTTCCCCCTTCCCATAGCTGTGGAAAGGGGGGTCAGAAAGAATCACTCCATGAGCCGAGGGTGACAAAAAAGGAAGTTATCAGAGGAAGGAGCACCCAATCAAACATTGAAGAGAATGTGGAATCAGACGAGGACCGCCTGATATGGAACATTTCTCATAGAACTTTGGACATCGATGAAGTCAATGTAGTCAATAAGGGAATCAATTTTATACCCACTATATACAGTCAACTTATTGATGTATTAATTGGTCTAAAAATTTTTATTAGAAATGTCATGCTCCGTTATCAATTTGGGGATAGTAACAAAAGTCAACACTGTAAAGTATTTAAGATACCTAATGAGTACATTCCAGAAAATCATCCTTTAGTAGAAGCCTTCTATAATTTAGTGGAAGAAGACTTATACAAAGTGTTTGATGACAGATATGTTAAACATTATAAGAAGAAGGGACTCAAAAATAACTTGAACTGGAATGAGAGGAGAGCTTTATCTAGATTGCAACATGATGAGACTGTGATCTTTAGACCAGCTGATAAGGGAGTGCCATTAGTAGTAATGGATAAAGAACAATACAACAACACTATGGTTAGTATGCTTAATGATAAGAAGTTTTATAGCATCATCTCTAAGCAAAGAGTCGATGAGATCAAATGTATGATAAATAACACAATAAAAGAGCTATCTGACTGTCAAATTATCAATAATGAACTAGCAAGATTCCTGCAAGTGGATTTTCCCATCATACCACATATGCAGGGTATTCCCAAAATCCACAAAGATGGACTAAACCCCTATGAGACCGATAGTCTCAGGCAGAGGATGGTGCACTGAATCCTTCTCTATATATGTTGAGAAATATCTGAGACCAGTAATAGATAATAATCCATTTATTCTAAAGGATACCAGGCAATTTCTGTTAGATTTATATAAATTTTGTAATGAAACTTATTTATGTCAAGATATGACTTTTGTCACCTTAGACATTCAATTCCTTTTTATTGTCATACCTAATGATTTAGGAATATTGACAACCAGAAATTATTTGACTAAACACAGTGAATATACAGACAAACAAATAGATCTTATTTGTCCATTTTTAGAAATTATTTTGGAAAATAATGTATTTATATATGAGTCCAATGCATATATTCAATGTGATGGCATAGTTATGGACACACCATGTGCCAATAGCTACGCCAACATGTTTCTACCTACATGGGAAGAAAAACAGCTTTTTATATACCCATTGCATAGGGAAAAAGTCCACTTTTATCGACGCTTTGTGGACGATGTTTTTTTGATTTGGGGAGGCAGTGCAGAGGAACTAGGAGATTACCTCACCCATATTAATGGCATAACCACTTATTTAAAATTCACTTCCCAATCCTCCAAAACTAGAATTGAATTTTTAGATATCTTTGTGGAGCGAGTTATGGATACACATGTCAACACAGGAGTGTTCAGGAAACAGCGTTATAGAAATTCACTCCTACATCGACATAGCATGCATCCGAATTATGTCTTTAAAAACATTATTAAAGGACAAAGCATGCGCATTTCATGTCTTAATGCCACTGACTGTGGATATCAACATGAGATTAATTTATTTAAAAACAGGCTTTTGAAACGTGGCTACAGAGAATATGAAATTACTAGGGGGTTATTGGATATTAACTTATTAAGGGAAGAAAAAGCAGCACCTTATTTCTCTGCACTACCTAACTCAAATGAGCAATTTATAAATAGTGCATCACATCTTGCTGAGATACCTATGTTCTTTACAGGTGATGTGCAAGAAATAAGAGATTTAATTAATAATCACTGGTGTATATTTACTATGGATAAAGATCTATTAAATATTGTGGGAGAGAAACCCTGCTTCTTATATAAGAATAAGGCCAACCTTAGAAGATTACTATGCAATAATAGAACTAAAGCTACTACTGATGGGCTCCATGTGACAAATGTAATTATTGTTTTTGCATTAAGACAGCAAACAGCTTCATATATCCAGATACTGGCCAACAATTCAGATTTGATGTCTCAGCAGACTGCAGCACCTGTCATATTGTTTATTTAGCTATCTGTCAGCAATGCCAAAGTGTTTATATTGGCAAAACAGACAGGTCTTTTCGTACAAGAATACGTGAACATCTATATGCCATTAGGATTCAACATCTTACAAATGCTTTGGCCAAACATGGAGCCATTAAGGGTCAGGATCATACTTTTATCTTTACGGCTGTTGATTCCATACAACCTTCCGTCAGAGAAGGTAACATACGGAATCACACAGAAACTAGAGAGATAAATTGGATCACGAGATTAAGGGCAGACAAAGGTAGAGGGCTAAACGAACAAGCCTCTATCAAACCCATATTAAAAGCCAGACTTCTTAGGGCGAAGTAATTTTAAAAGCGTATCTGAAAATATGTTTATAATATCATCATTTGCACCTATAATCATGTCCATATAATATCACACAAGTTTTATGGGTTATCACCATAGGCATTCGGACCAATGGCATTAATAACTTAGTTGTATTTTGCTCTACTTTATTCTATTTTATTTCAATGTCTATCTAAAAAGTTCTTATTTCATTTTTTGTTATACGTTTGTATTGTACACAAGTAATTATTTAGTCGTATAAGCATACTTTCGATACCAGTGTGTAAGGGAGCTCCAATATTTGGTAGATAACCAAAGTTTAATAGCATTATACAGAGTGTATATAACTTCTTTCACTCAGTATTATTACATACTTTTGAAAATCAGCAGTTATTTCAAGAGTTGCTTTAACAACCATCTGAAGAACTTTTCCACTGCAGTCACTTTACTGTAGACAAGTAGATCATATCAAATTTATATTATTATATGATTGATTAACATTATTAGATGTAATAGCCAATGTTATCCCACCTTTTACATAAGATATGCATATTCAAGGATGGAAGGTAGTGTTTAAAGCTAGGTTTGGATGAAGCGACCTAGACATCTAATAGTGACCTTACCGATTTTATTAACATCTGGCGGATTATTAAGATGTCTTGTTTTTTGAATTTATCACTACTTTGCGCATCTACGCATTATAGAAAGATTATATGCATTTCATTCAAGTGCATATATTTGCATTACCATTTATTCTTTATGTAACTGTGTTTGTACAGGTAAGCAAGAAAAATGTGTGAGAATGGTGTATTGAATTGTATTAATACTGGGTGATACCGCCCAGCATTAGATGGCATGACAGTTAGCATTATATCGCTTTTGTCGGTATATGCATAGGGTCGTATCTAATTGATGCATGTTGTAGTGCTTGAATGCCAAGTAAATGGATTATTCGTCAGGTTAATTGTAGTATGATGGAACTGTCGGGGTGCGATTTCTAATATTTTATGTCCATTTTCTAGACTTAGGCCAAAAAAATTTTCAATGACAATTTTCAATGATATTAGCAAGTTTATAACTTTCATATGCTATGATCGCTGCACTAGGTTGATTTTTAAATATGTATATAATGTGGTTGCTGACAGATAGATAGTTGTTGTAAATGCATCGTTGGCTGTATAATTTACATTCCGCAGATCTAGAACACATTCATGTGATCTTTACCATATTTATTCTGTACAAAGTTAGAATATCTATGATAGGATTTTTTACATGTATAAATAGCAGGATTCAGCTTTATACTTTGTAACCAAGTTCAATTATTTTAACTTAGATAGGATGTTTCTGTAAGCTGTAAAGCTTCCTATTACAAAGAATAGGCTGTAACTTTAAAAGTTGAATTGATTGTATCAGATGACTTTACATGTGATTATCTTGTATATAAAAACTCTTAATTGACTGCCTTTGAATTTTAACGGTCTGATGAAGCCTTAGTGAAAGCGCTTACCGATAGCATGCTTTAATAAAATACTGTTTGTTTTATTTCAAAATGTTGGCATTACGCTTATTGTTTTTTTTTTCATTTGGATTATCTTACTTATATCTTGGACAACAGAATAACCTGGCTTTTGAATGGTTCTGTGGTCACATCTCAGGGTATTTATCTAGTATTTGCCTTTCAACTGTATTTTTAACCCGAGAGGTGTTCGCTCTGTTGAAAGCTGCTATTTTCATTGCTTTTACATTTTATTATTCGAGCACCCAACCGAGACATGGCTGGAACAGATGGAAGTATCAAATTGGACTATAGACCGAGTGTTACCATAAGGAGTGAAATAGACACTGAAGTCAGAAATTATATAGTGGATAATAATGAAGTGACTTTTACTACTAACATGAAAGAAATTTGTACTGGCAAAACAGACAGGTCTTTTCATACAAGAATATGTGAACATCAAAATGCCATTAGGATTCAACATCTTACAAATGCTTTGGCCAAACATGGAGCCATTAAGGGTCAGAATCATACTTTTATCTTTACGGCTGTTGATTCCATCCAACCTTCCATCAGAGAAGGTAATATACGGAATCACACAGAAACTAGAGAGATAAATTGGATCATGAGATTAAGGGCAGACAAAGGTAGAGGGCTAAACGAACGAGCCTCTATCAAACCCATATTAAAAGCCAGACGTCTTAGGGCGAAGTAATTTTAAAAGCGTATCTGAAAATATGTTTATAATATGGTCATTTGCACCTATAATCATGTCCATACAATATCACACAAGTTTTATGGGTTATCACCATAGGCATTTGGACCAATGGCATTAATAACTTAGTTGTATTTTACTCTACTTTATTCTATTTTATTTCAATGTCTATCTAAAAAGTTCTTATTTCATTTTTTGTTCTATGTTTGTATTGTACACAAGTAATTATTTAGTCGTATAGGCATACTTTCGTCACCAGTGTGTAAGGGAGCACCAATATTTGGTAGATAACCAAAGTTTAATAGCGTTATACAGAGTTGCTTTAACAACCATCTGAAGAACTATTCCACTGCAGCCACTTTAGTGTGGACAAGTAGCTAATATCAAATTTATATTATTATATGATTGATTAATATTACTAGATGTAATAGCCAATGTTATCCCACCTTTTACATAAGATATGCATATTCAAGGACAGAAGGTAGTGTTTGAAGCCAGGTTTGGATGAAGCGACCTAGACATATAATAGTGACCTCACCTATTTTATTAACATCTGACGGATTATTAAGATGTCTTGTTTTTTTAATTTATCACTACTTTGCATGTCTACTCATTATAGAAAGATTATATGCATTTCATTCAAGTGCATATATTTGCAGTACCATTTATTCTTTATGTAACTGTGTTTGTACAGGTAAGCAAAAAAAATCTGTGAGAATGGTGTATTGAATTGTATTAATACTGGGTGATACTGCCCAGCATTAGATGGCATGACAGTTAGCATTATATCGCTTTTGTCGGTATATGCATAGGGTCGTATCTAATTGATGCATGTTGTAGTGCTTGAATGCCAAGTAAATGGATTATTCGTCAGGTTAATTGTAGTATGATGGAACTGTCGGGGTGCGATTTCTAATATTTTATGTCCATTTTCTAGACTTAGGCCAAAAAAATTTTCAATGACAATTTTCAATGATATTAGCAAGTTTATAACTTTCATATGCTATGATCGCTGTACTAGGTTGATTTTTAAATATGTATATAATGTGGTTGCTGACAGATAGATAATTGTTGTAAACGCATCGCTGGCTGTATAATTTACATTCCGCAGATCTAGAACACATTCATGTGATCTTTACCATATTTATTCTGAACAAAGTTAGAATATCTATGATAGGATTTTTTACATGTATAAATAGCAGGATTCAGCTTTATACATTGTAACCAAGTTCAGTTATTTTAACTTAGGATGTTTCTCTAAGCTGTAAAGCTAACTATTACAAAGAATAGGCTGTAACTTTAAAAGTTGAATTGATTTTATCAGATGACTTTTCATGTGATTATCTTGTATATAAAAACTCTTAATTGACTGCCTTTGAATTTTAACGGTCTGACGAAGCCTTAGTGAAAGCGCTTACCGATAGCATGCTTTAATAAAATGCTGTTTGCTTTATTTCAAAATGTTGGCATTACGGTTATTGTTTGTTTTCATTTGGATTATCTTACTTATATCTTGGACAACAGAATAACCTGGCTTTTGAATGGTTCCGTGGTCATCTCTCACGGTATTTATCTAGTATTTGTCTTTCAACTGTATTTTTAACCCGAGAAGTGTTCGCTCTGTTGGGAGCTGCAATTTTCATTGCTGTTTTACATTTTATTATTCGAGCACCCAACCGAGTCATGGCTGAATCAGATGGAAATATCAAACTGGACTATAGACCGAGTGTTACCATACAGAGTGAAATAGACACTGAAGTCAGAAATTATATAGTGGATAATAATGAAGTGACTTTTAATACGAACAAGAAAGAAAGGAATGCATCTTTTGCACAGATTTGAGGCAAATGCCTACAAACAAAACTGATGAAATGCGTTAGAAACACCACCAATTCATTGCTTCTTTACCAAGGTGAAATTAATGGTATTAACACATCGACAGATATAGACACATCTGAACGATTATAGAAAGCTGTAGACAAATTCAAAACTGACTTTTTGAAATTAAAACGCCTTTCCCCCCAATGCCAACATTTTGAGGCAAGCATCCGGAAGAACATTATACTGAGAGGCCTAAGGGTACTAAAAATGCCAATGCATGGAGATCAATACCCGGAGCAGCTAATGAAATGGCAGAAACTAAATTTGGAGGTGAGCAAGAGCTACATTCATGTACTTTTAGAATTTTTTCCACCAGTTGAAGAACAGTTGATTGAATCTATACTTGTTCAACAAAAAGACATGGACTTTCACCACCCTAGTACTTTAGTTGATAAAGCAATAACTAATGTCCTAGATGGAGTGGAAATCTTTGAAAGATGATTATTTCAACAAAAGAGAAACAAAATAGAGATATCCAAGATTTCCGAACTGGTCAAGTATTTACTTGGCCTAGACTAGGGCAAGTTTCTAAGCCTATGCCTACTAGGGAAATAAATCATGGTTCACCTAGTAGTTCATCAAATATTGACATTAACGGTGGCAATGACTTTACTAATAACGTCTTAATAAAAACTGTGGATTGCAATGAAAAATGTTTTGCCACAGAAGTTGTTCCACAATCACAGAATATTTCCAATGACATATCTTTGCCATCTACACAAGCAAATGCCTCAAAAGACATTTTGAATTTACCCCCTGGTCCTGCACTACAATCTCAACCTATTGTTCGGTCCAAGAATAATAACTCAGCTTGACCTAATTCCAATGTTCAACAAGGGCCACAATATATGGAGGGTTTACCGCAGTTCCCCCTTCCCATAGCCGTGGAAAGGGGGGTCAGAAAGAATCGCTCCATGAGCCGTGGGTGACAAAAAAGGAAGTTATTAGAGGAAGGAGCACCCAATCAAACATTGAAGAGAATGTGGAATCAGACGAGGACCGCCTGATATGGAACATTTCTCATAGAACTTTGGACATCGATGAAGTCAATGTACTCAATAAGGGAATCAATTTTATACCCACTATATACAGTCAACTTATTGATGTATTAATTGGTCTAAAAATTTTTATTAGAAATGTCATGCTCCGTTATCAATTTGGGGATAGTAACAAAAGTCAACACTGTAAAGTATTTAAGATACCTAGTGAGTACATTCCACAAAATCATCCTTTAGTAGAAGCCTTCTATAATTTAGTGGAAGAAGACTTATACAAAGTGTTTGATGACAGATATGTTAAACATTATAAGAAGAAGGGACGCAAAAATAACTTGAACTGGAATGAGAGGTGAGCTTTATCTAGATTGCAACATGATGAGACTCTGATCTTTAGACCAGCTGATAAGGGAGAGCCATTAGTAGTAATGGATAAAGAACAATACAACAACACCATGGTTAGTATGCTTAATGATAAGAAGTTTTATAGCATCATCTCTAAGCAAAGAGTCGATGAGATCAAATGTATGATAAATAACACAATAAAAGAGCTAGCTGACTGTCAAATTATCAATAATGAACTAGCAAGATTCCTGCAAGTGGATTTTCCCATCATACCACATATGCAGGGTATTCCCAAAATCCACAAAGATGGACTAAACCCCTCTATGAGACCGATAGTCTCAGGCAGAGGATGGTGCACTGAATCCTTCTCTATATATGTTGAGAAATATCTGAGACCAGTAATAGATAATAATCCATTTATTCTAAAGGATACCAGGCAATTTCTGTTAGATTTATATAAACTTTGTAGTGAAACTCACTTAAGTCAAGATATGACTTTTGTCACCTTAGACATTCAGTCCCTATTTACTGTCATACCTAATGATTTAGGAATATTGACAACCAGAAATTATTTGACTAAACACAGTGAATATACAGACAAACAAATAGATCTTATTTGTCCATTTTTAGAAATTATTTTGGAAAATAATGTATTTATATATGAGTCCAATGCATATATTCAGTGTGATGGCGTAGCTATGGGCACACCATGTGCCAATAGCTACACCAACATGTTTGCACCTACATGTGAAGAAGAACAGCTTTTTATATACCCATTGCATAGTGAAAAAGTCCACTTTTATCGATGCTTTGTGGACAATGTTTTTTGATTTGGGGAGGCAGTGCAGAGGAACTAGGAGATTACCTCACCCATATTAATGGCATAACCACTTATTTAAAATTCACTTCCCAATCCTCCAAAACTAGAATTGAATTTTTAGATATCTTTGTGGAGCGAGTTATGGATACACATGTCAACACAGGAGTGTTCAGGAAACAGTGTTATAGAAATTCACTCCTACATCGACATAGCATGCATCCGAATTATGTCTTTAAAAACATTATTAAAGGACAAAGCATGCGCATTTCACGTCTTAATGCCACTGACTGTGGATATCAACATGAGATTAATTTATTTAAAAACAGGCTTTTGAAACGTGGCTGCAAAGAATATGAAATTACTAGGGGGTTATTGGATATTAACTTATTAAGGGAAGAAAAAGCAGCACCTTATTTCTCTGCACTACGTAACTCAAATGAGCAATTTATAGATAGTGCATCACATCTTGCTAAGATACCTATGTTCTTTACAGGTGATGTGCAAGAAATAAGAGATTTAATTAACAATCACTGGCGTATACTTACTATGGATAAAGATCTATTAAATATTGTGGGAGAGAAACCCTGCTTCTTATATAAGAATAAGCCCAACCTTATAAGATTACTATGCAATAATAGAACTAAGGCTACTACTGATGGGCTCCATGTGGCAAATGTTATTGTTTTTGCATTAAGACAGCAAACAGCTTCATATATCCAGATACTGGCCAACAATTCAGATTTGATGTCTCAGCAGACTGTAGCACCTGTCATATTGTTTATTTAGCTATCTGTCAGCAATGCCAAAGTTTTTATATTGGCAAAACAGACAGGTCTTTTCGTACAAGAATATGTGAACATCTATATGCCATTAGGATTCAACATCTTACAAATGCTTTGGCCAAACATGTAGCCATTAAGGGTCAGGATCATACTTTTATCTTTATGGCTGTTGATTCCATCCAACCTTCCATCACAGAAGGTAAAATACAGAATCACACAGAAACTAGAGAGATAAATTGGATCACGAGATTAAGGGCAGACAAAGGTAGAGGGCTAAACGAACGAGCCTCTATCAAACCCATATTAAAAGCCAGACGTCTTAGGGTGAAGTAATTTTAAAAGCGTATCTGAAAATATGTTTATAATATGGTCATTTGCCACCTATAATCATGTCCATATAATATCACACAAGTTTTATGGGTTATCACCATAGGCATTCGGACCAATGGCATTAATAACTTAGTTGTATTTTACTCTACTTTATTCTATTTTACTTCAATGTCTATCTAAAAAGTTCTTATTTCATTTTTTGTTCTATGTTTGTATTGTACACAAGTAATTATTTAGTCGTATAAGCATACTTTCGTCACCAGTGTGTAAGGGAGCACCAATATTTGGTAGATAACCAAAGTTTAATAGCATTATACAGAGTGTATATAACTTCTTTCACTCAGTATTATTACATACTTTTGAAAATCAGCAGTTATTTCAAGAGTTGCTTTAACAACCATCTGAAGAACTATTCCACTGCAGCCACTTTAGTGTGGACAAGTAGATAATATCAAATTTATATTATTATATGATTGATTAATATTATTAGATGTAATAGCCAATGTTATCCCACCTTTTACATAAGATATGCATATTCAAGGATGGAAAGTAGTGTTTAAAGCCAGGTTTGGATGAAGCGACCTAGACATCTAATAGTGACCTTACCGATTTTATTAACATCTGGCGGATTATTAAGATGTCTTGTTTTTTGAATTTATCACTACTTTGTACGTCTATGCATTATAGAAAGATTATATGCATTTCATTCAAGTGCATATATTTACATTACCATTTATTCTTTATGTAACTGTGTTTGTACAGGTAAGCAAGAAAAATCTGTGAGAATGGTGTATTGGATTGTATTAATACTGGGTGATACCACCCAGCATTAGATGGCATGACAGTTAGCATTATATCGCTTTTGTCGGTATATGCGTAGGGTTGTATCTAATTGATGCATGTTGTAGTGCTTGAATGCCAAGTAAATGGATTATTCGTCAGGTTGATTGTAGTATGATGGAACTGTCGGGGTGCGGTTTCTATTATTTTATGTCCATTTTCTAGGCTTAGGCCAAAAAATTTTTTAATGACAATTTTCAATGATATTAGCAAGTTTATAACTTTCATATGCTATGATCGCTGCACTAGGTTGATTTTTAAATATGCATATAATGTGGTTGCTGACAGATCGATAGTTGTAAATGCATCGTTGGCTGTATAATTTACATTCCGCAGATCTAGAACACATTCATGTGATCTTTACCATATTTATTCTGTACAAAGTTAGAATATCTATGATAGGTTTTTTTACATGTATAAATAGCAGGATTCAGCTTTATATGTTGTAACCAAGTTCAATTATTTTAACTTAGGATGTTTCTGTAAGCTGTAAAGCTTCCTATTACAAAGAATAGGCTGCAACTTTAAAAGTTGAATTGATTGTATCAGATGACTTTACATGTGATTATCTTGTATATAAAAACTCTTAATTGACTGCCTTTGAATTTTAACGGTCTGTCGAAGCCTTAGTGAAAGCGCTTACCAATAGTATGCTTTAATAAAATACTGTTTGTTTTATTTGAAAACGTTGGCATTACGCTTATTTTTTTCATTTGGATTATCTTACTTATATCTATGTTTAGACAACAGAATAACCTGGCTTTTGAATGGTTCCGTGGTCATCTCTCATGGTATTTATTTAGTATTTGTCTTTCAACTGTATTTTTAACCCGAGAGGTGTTCGCTCTGTTCGGAGCTGCTATTTTCATTGCTGTTTTACATATATATATATATATATATATATATATATATATATATATATATATATATATATATATATATATATATATATATATATATATATATATATATAAGTCTAAGCCTGTTTCCTACCTTTTCTGTAACTAGTGTAGTCTAGATTCAGATTTGCTCTATCCAGGACTGTATGTAAGCTTCTGAGCTCCCCAAGCTTTATGTGTTGGATGGAAGCCTTCTAGCTTATCAGTGGGAGTGGTAAGCACTAGGTAACCTATCTACCACATAAGGATTGATTCTGGCCCAGAAATTGTAGTTATTGTCCATTTGGGCAGTTTTTCTATCTCTCTCAACTTTCTGATTTAAAAGCACACATTTGCACTTGTTTCCCCCCTTTCCTGTAGCTAGTTTAGTCCAGATACAGATTCTTAGTTTTAGCACTTGAATTTGCTTATTCATGATCAGCACATGTTCAGAACTTGTTGTAAGCACTAAATAACCTACTAATTACTACAGCACTCAACCTTCCTCATTACCTAGAGGAAAACAGTTTTGGTACTTACTTTCCACACTTGCTTAGAGAAAAACAGCTCTTGTACTCACTTTCCTCACTTATCTTGAGGAAAACAGTTCTTTATTCAGGCATGTCTAAGGGTCAGCTCCCAGTGTTCTCTCCTGTCTATCTGATGAATATGGGCATCTTGGGGCAATGTAGAAATTGCCTCATGTACACAGAAAACCCTCTCCTCCTACCACACAACACTACAACCTGTGAGAGATGCACTTACCTAGCCAAACTGGTGGCAAAGCTCTCTCCAACCAAGACTGAACTTGACAGTCAAGAGGAGAAAGTAAACACTTGCACCACACCACACTCATCACATAGTCTCACTAAATCTGCACCACCAAAATCCACACATAGAAACACAAAAACATTCACAGAGGCACTCAATAATAATCTGCTCAAGCAACAGAGACCTCCAAAGCAGAAATGCAAGCAACCTCCACCCCGCAACACATCCCAAATGACACACAGCCCGCAGACTCAGTGTGCCACTTAACCACAGCCAATAAGGCAAAATAACGTACCCAACACACTAGTCATAGGTGACTCTATAGTCAGGCACACTGATGTCCCACTCACCAGGCTAAACAAGAAGAAGGTTACTGTCAGCTGCCTGTCGGGTGCCAGGATCCACCACATAACACACGCACTCAGGTCACTCCACAACAAGTACAAATATGACTCTGTCATTATCCATGTTGGTGTGAATGACCTGAGATGTACCTCCATGGACTACATGAAAAGAGACATGGAAGAGCTCTCCGATCTTGTAACCCAGGCAGGTATGACCCTAGCCCTGAGTAGCATTCTGCTATCACCCAGAATGATGCCGCAGTACAAGGACAAAATGATTGACTTCAACAATTGGCTAAGCTTCTGGTGTCATTCTAAAGGGATCCAGTATCTGTCTGCCTGGGATGACATGGTCGACAGACCACAATACTTTGCCAGAGATGGCCTGCACCTGTCACCCCTGGGATTCCAGATACTCGCTAAGGTTCTTGCCACCCATATAGTGCCTTTTTTAGGCAAGGTTAAATTACAAATTCACCACCATAACAGGAACAGGCAAGCAAAAACTGAGGGTGATGCTACTCAATGCTAGAAGACTAAATTTCAAAATGCAGTCACTCGAGGCACTTCTTAAAATGGAGAACATCAATATCTGTGCAGTGACTGAGACCTGGTTCAAGGCTCCAGAGAACACCCCTGCACTACCAGGCTATAACTCATACCACACATTTCGGCCATATAACCTGGGCCGGACCACCAAAGGCAGAGGTGTGTCCATATTCATTAAGGATATCCACACCTCCAGGCTAGTTGAACAGCATAATGCAGCCAAGGTTATCCAAGTGCAACTAACTCTGGGCAAAACTGCAATCCAAATTGTAGCTTGCTACAGATCCCCCACCATGCCACAGGATTCCCACTCCTCTTTTCTTGATGTACTGGAAAATATTAGGGTTCACCCAAACACCCTAATAATGGGTGATTTCAACTACCCCACCATTACCTGGGAAAATTACTCATGTACCAACTCCTTCGCTTAATGCTTTCTGGAATTCATAAACTCCAATGCCCTGGATCAACTTATGCACACCCCCACCAGGGGCAACAATATCCTAGATCTAGTCATTACCAGCAAGAGTGACTGGTGTTCCACACCTGAAGTCAATGCCTCATTGGTCCGATCCAACCCTAAGCTAATTACCCTAAATATCCACATCCTGCCCCTACCCCCATTAAGGAAACCATGGTAAAGATTTCTCCAAAGTCAACTTCATGCTTCTTAAAACAGAAGTGGTGAATATCATGACACCCATGCAGATGGACAATACAGTTACGACTACTGAATCCTACACAATTGCTTTTTTATAAGCACTTACACGAGTGCATGGATAATGCTATCCCAAACAGAACCAAGACGCTATCCTCCAAAACAAGGAAGCCAATCTGGTGGTCCCCTGCCATAAACAAACTGCACAACAGAAGGAAGAAACTGTTACAAAAGAGAGTAAAATCCCATGAGTGGAGGAGCTCCCTGGTCAGCCTCAGTAAGAAGCTGCGATCCCTGATAAAATCCTCCAAAGTTAGTTACAAAAACAAAATCGCCACTGATTCTAAAGGCAACCACAAAGCATTCTATAGCTATGTTAAGAATCTCAATGTCAATACTCAGATCTGCTCTGAGTTACAGCACAATGGCACTAAATATACAGACCCAACTGATATTGCCAACATCATGGCAGGTAGGTTAAGTGCTAACTTTACTCCCCTCTCATCCCCTAAAGAGCCCATCTCTATACTGGAAGGATGTGAAGTTCCTGTAATCACGGCTGAACAGGTAAAAACCCCACCCTCCAAAGCCAGGAACACAGAATCCACTGGACCAGACAACATCCCAGGCTGCATTCTACATGAACTACAGAACAAACTGACACCCCACCTAAGTACCATGTTCAATCATAGCCTCACCTCAGGCTTTGTGCCTGCTGAATGGTGCACAGCGATGGTTATCCCACCCCACAAGGGGGGAGCCACCATGGAAGCCCGGGAACTACATCCCCATTAGCCTGATGAGCCTGGTCTGCAAGGCCATGGAATGTATCATCATGGAACTTATAAACAAAGACATTGGTAATCTCCAAACTCTGGACCTCACCCAGTTCAGGTTTGTAAAAGGCAGATCATGTCTCCTAAACTTGATAGACTTCTTTGAAGCAGTCACCAAAACCGTAGATGAGGGTAAGGTGGTTCACACAGCCTATCTAGATGTTGCCAAGGCTTTCAACACCATCCCCCCACTCTGGAATTATAGATAAACTCACTAAATTAGGTATAAATCCCTATGTCACAAGATGGCTTGCCAACTGGCTCACTGACAGAAATCACACTGTGAAAGTAGCAGACTCCAAATCCGACTTCAGACCAGTGACAAATGGAGTACCGCAGGGTTCAGTCCTGGGTCCTCTCCTGTTTGGAATCTACTTCTCTGAAGTACAGGCTAACACAGAAGATCTTTGGCTAATGAAGTTTGCAGATGACTGCAAACTAGGAGCCATAATCGAAACTCCTAACAATGTGGACATCCTTAAAAAGGGCCTCACTGCGACAGATGCCTGGTGTCAAAGCCATGGCCATAAGCTCAATGCCAAAAAGTGTATTGTCATCCCCTTTGGTAAAAAGTCTGTACCCATGAACTACAACATAGGCGGTCGTATACTTAACACTGAAAGTGTGAAAAGAGACCTTGGGACACAGGGGGACAGTAGTTTCTCCTTTGATAATCACATCACCACAGTAGTCAGGAAATCCTTCTACATGGCACACCTCATCACAAAAGGTTTCTCATCCAGAAAAACGAGGTCATTGTTCCCCTCTTCTCATCACTCATTAGACCCATTATGGAGTACAATGCCCCTTTTGGTATGTACCTCACAAGACATCTACAACAACTGGAAAGGCCACAGAAATACCTCACAAAGAGGATTTCCGGCCTCAAACAGATGCCCTATGCAGACCGTCTCAAAAAACTCCAGCTTTACTCCATCACATATCGTCTACTCAGAGGTGATCTCTGCCTAACATACAAAGCTATGTCAAACCCAGAGCTGCTGGACATGCTCCACTTAAAGAAATCCCAATCCCTCAGAGCTACATGCTCTAGGATCCTAAACCTCGTCACCACAATAAACAGAACATGCCGGAGGGGTAGATTCCTGTCCCAGAGACTTCCCATACTCTGGAACAAACTACCTATCTATATCAAACAAAGCTCCTTATTAGCACTCTTCAAGAAAAATCTTGATGATTGGATGGGAAATAGGAAATTCAGCCCGGGGATCACTTTTGTGGCTCTGCTCGACAGTGGCACAGGAAAATAGTTTTCTTGGGTGGCAAAAGCCAGGGTACCTTTTTGGCTGGGCTTATGTAGGCCCCAGGGCCAATAGCCTAGTACCTACCTATGAACCTATGCTCTGAGCTCTTTCTATTTCTTTCTCTTTAATTGATAATACAGAGCTGCTTCACATGACATAATTCTTCACACTTTTCTGGTGTTCCCAGGCTAACAGAAACTACATTTTCATTCATAACACCAGGTCAGTAACCAGAGCAATAAAGGACATTTATACATGCAAACTCTACCCATTAACTCTGGTCTTAAAGCAATAGGTAGGATGCCTCCCTCTAAATATATTGGTTCTGAATTTTAACATCAAAGACAGTCATGAAATGCTTTTCATAACTTTCTTACAGCAGAGTGCACTGTTGTTACATTTTTGCAGTTCAATATCCAATGCAGTCTTTTCACATTTAAAAGAACAAGCCTGTAGCTTACATTAATATTTATAAATTACAGAATTATCTGCAAATTTCTATCTGGCTGGGCTGGCAGCCTTCACCCATCTTCACATCCCCCATCCCCAGAGAACTCAAGCTAGATTTTCAAGTGACCTTTGAGAAACGTTGCTTGAGAGGTTGAAGTCTAGCTGAGTATACCTTACCCCATTCCCTGTCTTTAGAGCCCATCTGCATTGACATTGCTAATCTCACTGCAGTGCTGCACTGACATTTCATATGGTTGCAACCTTAGGCTCCATCTTAGCAACTTGGCATTGTGCTGGCTGTCTCTGTTTAACCATGTTAGGGGGGTGTGATCTGTCACTACAGTGAATTTTCTTCCATACAGATAAGGCTGAAGTTTCTGCAGTGCTCAAACTATAGATAGACATTCCTTTTCTACAGCTGCATAGCATTCCTCCCTGTGTTGGAGCCTATGACTGAGATAAACCACTAGGTGCTCTTCTCCCTCTGAAGAAATCTGGCTAAGTACAGCCCCCACCCTATGGTTTGAAGCATCCACCTGCACAACAAATTATTTGCTGTAATCTGGACTGGCTAACACAGGGGGTCCACCCAAAGCTTCTTTAAGCTTTTGGAATGTCTGTTCACAAGCTGGAGTCCACACTACCTTATCTGGCCTGCTCTTCATTGTTAGGTCTGTGAGGGGAGCAGATATGGTACTATAACTAGGGATGAACTTTCTGTAGTACCCTGCTGTTCCTAAGAATGCCCTCTCCTGCTTTTTGGTAACAGGTGTAGTCCATGCCTGAATGGCTTTGAATTTGGCAGGTTCTGGCCTGATCTTACCACTCCCCACTCTATGTCCCAGGTAGGAGACCTCTGCCATGCCCATCTGGCATTTGCTGGGCTTAATGGTCAACCCTGCCCTCTGTAGTCTGCCCAGCACCCCCCTGACAAGTTGAAGGTGCTCTTGCCAGGAATGGCTGTAGATGGCAATATCATCTAGGTAAGCAAGGGGAAACCCTCCTGCTCCTGCTAGGATATGATCTACCCACCTCTGGAAAGTCACTGGGGCATTTTTCATCCCAAAGGGCATCTTTGTGAACTCATGTAAGTCAAAAGGAGTCACAAAGGTTGACTTCTCTCTAGCACTGGGAGTCAAGGGCACCTGCCAGTAACCGTTGGTCAGATCAATGGTTGTAAGATACTTAGCCCCACCCAGCTGCTCTAGGGCCTCATCTGTCCTAGGCACAGGTTAAGCATCTGACTCTGTGTAACTGTTTAATTTCCTGTAGTCCACACAGAACCTAGTGCTGCCATCCTTCTTTGGCACCAGCACCACTGGGGAGGCCCAGGGACTGTTGGACTCTTGAATCACCCCTATTTCCAACATCTCCTGTATCTCCTCCCTCAGAGTCTGTTTGACTCTCTCAGGCACCCTATAAGGGGCCTGCCTAATAGGTGTTTGGGGTCCTGTATCCACCTGCTGCTGCACCAGGTGGGTGCACCCTGGTTTCCAAGTGAACATGTCCCCAAACTCCTGTAACACTGCTTGAATTTATTGAACTTGGGTAGGAGATAGCTCCTGGGACAGTGCTACCCCTTCCACTGAAGTGTCAGTCCAAGCCTCACTGAGGAGATCAGTCACCAGATCTCCTTCATACTCCTCCTGCAATCCATTGCAAATGCTTAGCACAAGGGCCTCCTTATCATGGTAAGGTTTCATCATGTTAACACAGGTTTATAAGTTCATATGTAGGTACTAGGCTATCGGCCCTGAGGCCTATACAAGCCCAGCCAAAAAGGTACCCTGGCTTTTGCCACCCAAGAAAATTATTTTCCTGTGCCCCTGTCGAGCAGAGCCACAGAGGTGATCCCCAGGGTGAATTTCCTATTGCCCATCCAATCATCAAGATTTTTCTTGAAGAGTGCTAATGAGAAACTTTGTTTGATATAGATAGGTAGTTTATTCCAGAGTATGGGAAGTCTCTGGGACAGGATTCTATCCCTCCGGCATGTTCTGTTTATTGTGGTGATAAGGTTTAGGTTCCTAGAGCATGTAGCTCGGAGGGATTGGGATTTCTTTAAGTGGAGCATGTCCAACAGCTCTGGGTTTGACATAGCTTTGTATGTTAGGCAGAGATCACCTCTGAGTAGGCGATATGCAACAGAGTAAAGCTGGAGTTTTTTGGGACGGTCTGCATAGGGCATCTGTTTGAGGCCGGTAATCCTCTTTGTGAGTTATTTCTGTGGACTTTCCAATTGTTGTAGATGTCTTGTGAGGTACATACCAAAAGGGGCATTGCACTCTATAATGGGTCTAATGAGTGATGAGTAGAGGGGAACAATGACCTCTTTTTTTCTGGATGAGAAACCTTTTGTGATGAGGTGTGCCACATAGAAGGATTTCCTGACTACTGTGGCAATGTGATTATTAAAGGAGAGGCTACTGTCCACCTGTGTCCCAAGGTCTCATATCACACTTTCAGTGTTAAGTATACTACCGCTTATGTTGTAGTTCATGGGTACAGAGTTTTTACCAAAGGGGATGACAATGCACTTTTTGGCAATGAGCTTGAGGCCATGGCTTTGACACCAGGCTTCTGTCTCAGTGAGGCCCTTTTGTAGGATGTCCATATTGTTAGGAGTTTTGATTATGGCTCCTAGTTTGCAGTCATCTGCGAACTTCATTAGCCAGATACCTTCTGTGTTAGCCTGTACTTCAGAGAAGTAGTTACCAAACAGGAGAGGACCCAGGACTGAACACTGTGGTACTCCACTTGTCACTGGTCTGAAGTCGAGTTTGGAGTTGGCTACTTTCACAGTGTGGGTTCTGTCAGTGAGCCAGTTGGCAACACATCTTGTGACATAGGGATTTATACCTAGTTTAGTGATTTTATCTATAATACCAGAGGTATAATTTGTGCTCCTGCCTCCTGTCTAGCAGTTCTACCATGTAGTTAACATTACCTACCTTTCTTACCACCTTGTAGGGTCCTTCCCAAGCTGCTTGCAGCTTGTTGTGTGTAATAGGAATGAGAGCAATTACCTGTTGCCCCAAAGCATACTCTCTAGCTCGAGCATTCCTGTCATTCCACAACTTTTTCATTTGTTGGGCTTCTGCCGGATTCTCCTGGGTCAAACCCATGAGTTCCCGGAGTCTTGTCCTGAGGTTTAGGACATATGCTACAGCAGACTCCTTGTGAGGTTCGCACTCACCTTCCCACTCATCTCAAATTAAATCTGGAGGTCCCCTCACCCTATGCCCATACAGCAACTCAAAGGGTGAAACCCATGTGGATTCCTGGGGAACCTCTCTGTAAGCAAACAACAGATGTGGCAAATATTTGTCCTACTCCCTCTTAAATTGGTCTGCAAATGTTCATAGCATGGACTTGATTGTAGAGTTTAACCTCTCAACAAGACCACTAGTCTGGGGATGGTAGGGGTGGTCTTCATGTGCTTCAGCCCACAGTACTTCCACAAACAAGCCAGCAGGTCTGACATGAAATTGGCACCACTGTCAGTCAATATTTCTTTTTGGAAAACCTACCCTGCTGAAAATCTCTAACAAAGCATTTGCCACCTTTTCTGCCTCAGTAGAGGACAGAGCCACTGCCTCTGGGTATTGTATTGCATAATCCACTACCACTAAGGTGTGCTGTTTCCCTGTGGCCTGTGGCCTGTGTGGACCCACAATATTCATGGCTACCCTGTGAAATGGCTCCACAATCACAGGCAAAGGCATCAAAGGCTCTCTCACCTTGTCTCCATCCTTGCCTACCTTTTGACACTGCTCACAGGTCCTGCAGTACCCTGTTACATCTCTGGAAATTCCAAGCCAATAGAAGTTTTGCATAATACATTTTATGCCCATATGACCTGCAAAGGGAATATCATGGGCTATAGCTAGAAGCACCAGATAGTAGGCACTAGGCACTACCAACTGCTTTACCCTCTCACCTTCTAGTCTTCCCTCAGGGGTCCACTGTCTGTACAGTAACTCTTTGTCCCAGTACACAGATTCCCCTTTCCCTTGAGAATCAAGTGCCTCATTAGCTACCTGCCTCAGGCCTTGCAATGTAGGTTCTGAGAGCTGAGCTTGTCTCAACTCTCTTTGTAACCCTTCCCAGCTCCCCTTCCACAGGTCTGGCATCCTCTGACAGTGGTGCCTCACTGTCAGCCTGGGTACTACTACTCACCTGTACCTTTGCAGTCTCTCTGTCCAAGGGAATATCAGTACCCACAAGCAGCTGCACTCACCTTTAGTCTCACTGCTACAGCATAGCTTCCTCCCTGAAGTAACCACCTCACCAGTCCTGGCTGCCTGCTCTCCCTGACTAATTGAGCTACCAAAAGAAATAAAACAATTGTGATCTGAACTCTAAGTATTCACTGCGTGGCTGATTTAGAGTACAAAACACCTTCAGTGATCACTGTACACAAATTACAGGAATTCACTCTACCCACACCACTACAAGCCAGTTAGTATTTGCCTACGAATTAATATGTGGTGTGGATATCCCACCACTGTCAAACAATTAATATGTGATGCCAGTGCACTGGCCCACCAATCAAGGACCCTCAATCCTCTCCACTAACACCAGTGAGGGGTGTCCATATAGGAAAAAGGGTAATAAAATCACACCCAGTAAAGTATAATTTCCTTTAAGAGCACACAGGGATCACAGTCAGTCTGGGGATGGTTGCTCCTTTCTCTCCAGGTCCCCAATAAGACTTACCACTGGCACAGCTATAGGGTCCAGATCTCAGCCTAGTGGGCAAGCTAAAACCTCCAGCACCGTCTCTGTCCAACCAGTGCTTCATGTCCTTGCCCAAGTAGCTGACACACACACACACACACACACACACACACACACACACACACACACACACACACACACACACACACACACACAGACACACACTTTGAGATAAGAGTTTATACAACCACACAGACACTCCTCTGGAAGGCTGGCAAAGGTTCTCCAGCTGTGCCTCTTTTACCCAGACTATACGGTAGAAATCACTGCCACCACCCACTAATATTTACCAGCTACTCAAAGGCCCTTAAAAGGGTTTCCAATTATTATTGTGCAATATTGTTATGCAAATGGTAAGTGCAACCTAACAGTCAAGACTTATTTGGAGTGACTTGGTACAGCATCACTGTATACATGCAGTGTACTCTTGGTGCTTAAATTATCAATTTACCTGCACTAGAGAGAGATCAAATATTAATGCAGTTGCATTTGCAACTGTGTAAGCTTTAAGATGAAATCTTCTAAAACCTTGTACATAGCATGGTTTTGGAATTATTGATGCAAATATAAACAAGTAATATTTGATGCCTAGAGGCATCATTAGGAGTTAACTGCAGATGCACCTGGAGGCATCACTCAGATGTAATAAGTTAACGCTGCACAATGTACTACTAAATTGCAGGTCACACTTCCAGCACTAGTTTTATAGGTAAAGTTGACAAACTAGTTAGACACAGTGATTTCAAGTCAATCACATCAATTTCAAAACAGTTTCAGCAAATGCAGCAATTTCAGCCTTAAATATAGATAAATGCACAAATAAAAGAAAACAGTAGTCGATCACTTAAATCACTTCTGGAAGGTGATTTTTTTTTTAAATACAAGTAGTTAGCTTTTGACTGTATGGCATGTGATGCAAGGAAATCACTTCAGAGGCACAGACGGGGATAAATGTTGCTGAGCTCTGTGGGAATCAGCGAAGAGCCTCGCAAACATGCTGCATTTATACAGGCACTTAATTGCATCAGATTACCTCTGTCATCCCAGTATTTAAGGATCTGATTAGCTGCTTTACCGTACATGTCATCAGACTAAATAGGAGCATTCAAAATCTCATTTTTTTAACTCATCCAAGAAATTTTGACTGTGCAATCAAGTATACCTCCACGACACCACAGATAAAGCTGCATTTTTAGAAATAGTGTCAGCACCCTCCAATGCACTCTTTAACACATGTTTTGACACATGAGAAACATTGGAAGTAATATCCTTGATACAGACTTTTTTTCTCAGAAAGTAACAATGTAGAAAACTCTTCTAAACATTACATGCATCTTAACACAAACTTCCACATAAACATTGATAGTTAAATATTTCTAAAGCTGCCATGCTAGACTGTACCAGCATTATTCCCTAAGATCCTAGCCACTTGACTAAGTTATCCTGAGGGAATGGATTTGAAAGAGACATGGTCTTTTTATTAGAAACAGTAGCAGAGTCCACAGACAGCAGGGCTTGGAGACCCAGTATATTAGAGCATACTCTGAATTTCCTAAACCCTTTTTCCATGCCAAGTACAGTTGTGGTAACAATATCACACCAGGGCACCTGGGGGTAAAAGAATGTGAGTGGTCCTATAGCCTGCCCTTGGCTGCGGCTACTGTGGAGTCACAAGTCATAGGCTGAGGCATATTTTTGGCTTTATTTTTATGTTTTTTTTTTTTAGGTGCAGATGGGATAGATGGTGTGGAGGTACAGTATCACAGTCCATAAACAGAGTGAGTCAAAGACCACCCAGGTCAGAACCAACTACTGGAAAAGCAAAAATCCCGGTATCTCAAGGGACAAAACCCCAATATTCACTCTTTAAATAACTGTGAAGAGACTGTTTCTATGGCAGAACTAATAGAATACTGCACTGAGGAACAAGACAGTAATCTCAGTAGTCCAGCACTAAGCACAATTGCATATCATAAAAAAATTAATACATGAAAAATGGCTAATTTCAGCTACATGTGAATAAAACAGCCAAATTAGCATTAGAGAAAGAACTGACTGTAAACTTAAGAAAAACATCTGCCTGAAACAAAATAGAACCAAAATAATAATTTAAACAAAAAATGTTTAAAATGTCATCAAACTACGCAACTCACTAATATACTAAAAAGCTATGAAAAAAAGAATAAAGCAGCACATTTTCCTGTCAAAATATTCAAAATAAAACCTTAAATCAATGGAAATAACTGTCACAATTTAATTGAGATTATGGCAGCACAAGACAATGACAGAACTGCACTAAAATGGCCACAGTGCAGAAACTCTCTTAAATATTCAGTGAAGAATGTAAAACACGAAGGCAGAGCCTGAATGGCTAACTGGTAGCGGCATGTTTTAGAGCTCCATAAAACTAGTTTAAAAAACAGGAAAATAATTTCATCAAACAAAAATATTAAATTATTATTGATAAACATATGATCTAATTATGATCTAATTTTGGAAGCTTTTCGTCAATATTTTCCTGTCAAATTAATTTGGAGACTACTATTACCACTTGGAAATGAGTAACTCAAAGAACTCACACTCTGAAACAGCCTTGAAGAACTAAATCCAATTGATGTCTTCTACATTGCAGGAGTTATCATTGAAAATGGATAGTTTGAAGGACAATCTTGAAAATCTAAGGGAGAACTGCCAAAAACAAACAGATGTCTTTAAAGAATTAATACAGCAGCAACAAACAAAAATAATGGACATTGAAACATCTCTCTCCGATATAGATGGAAGGCTGAAGGAAGAAAAAAATCAAAGTGAATTTCTCTTACAACAAAATAACTGGTTAATCAACAAGATAGATGATTTAGAAAATAGAGAAAGGTGCACAAATATTAGAATATTTGGTCTTCTGGAAAAAGCTGCGGGTGAGGACATTATTCTATTTTTAAATTCTTGGTTACCTGAAATTTTAGATTTAAAGGAAGGACTGTCAAATGGCATAGAAAGGGCTCACATAGCCATAGGAAAACCTATACCATCCTCTCCTAATACTTCTCCTAGATCCATAGTAGTAAAGTTTTTATCATACCTTGACAAAGAACTTATACTGAAGTCAGCATGGAGAAAAAGTCCTTTAAAGTACAAATATCACCAAATAAGATTTGATAATGACTATTCAACTAGAGTTCTTGGCTTAAGGAAAAAAGCCTGGCCACTCGTAAAATTTCTTAAACAAAATAAAATCAAAGCTCAACTTGCATACTCTGTGAAAATCAAGATCTTCCACTCAAATGAGATGAGAACCTTCGACAGCATAGATGAGGCATCTTCTTTCATCAAGAACAATAATATAATCACAATTCCAGAAGAAATGGACTGGTCATCATCTACTTCATTGAAAAGATCCCAAGAAAAAAAAAATCCTGGACTGATGTAAAGAATAGAAACAAAGAAATGAAGCAAAAAATGTAACAAGTTTAAATACTCTCAAAGAATCTACTAAAAAGTGAAATATCCACTAAAAGAAACTGAAACTAAAATGTATGTACAATTATTTATTTTAGTTGTCTCATTGTCTATAATCGTACTTACTGTTCTCTTACTTTTCTTTTATAACATAACGCTGCTTCTATCTCTTCTTACTACGCAATGAATCTGCTTATATTAATTAATTAGTATTAAAACTTTCATAGCAATTATAGATGTGTTATATTATAAGAAATAGTTCTCTTAAAGAACTTAATTTTCTTTCAATTGACAGTTTTGATGGGCTAGAGTTAAAAACAGGAAGTAGAGAGGGGGAAGAGAGGAACAGAGACTGTTTTGAATGCTTTCACTAAGAAATATTGACATACAATTCATATAGATAATATGTGATTATCAAACTTCATGTAACTACAAAGAATTAAACAAAAATCAGACATTAACAATAAAGAAGTATGAATGTAATGGCTTTATAATTGATTGAGATGATAACAGGAAGATAGTTTTGTAGGCGCAAACAGTGTCTGTGGGTTTGACATCAAAGACTTTATCATTTAGATTAAAGGCATCATTTTCTTTTTTTTAAACACAAACTGTCCGACGAGGCTGCGAATGAGTAACGGCTGTTTACAAGAAGCCGCAAGCACATTGTAATGTTAAACTCACTTGGTAACACATTAGCAGCGTTCTCCTAACCATTCAACACTACAGTCATATTACTAGGTAGTGATTACGCTTTATGAAGGTACAATGATGCAAAAGAGAGTGAAAGAGAGCAGAATATAGTGTAGTACTGCTAAGAAGAGAAAAAAAAATAGTATGAGCGCATTCTGCTTCTATCGGAGTTCAATAATTATAAAATGTAATGTGAAAAGAGTCCTTTATTTTAGTACATAGACTAGATCACTAACTTAGAAACATAAACAAAAACAATTTACCTCTACAGGGTGGTGGGAATTCAGAGTACAAGTCTGCAAGTCAGGCTATTAAGAGATTACACGTCAATGCATAAATGTACTTCCTGTTGTCTTTAAAGTGACAAGCACCCTCCAATCTAGTTCTGATTACACATCAGTTATTAGTGTTCAAGTAATTCAGGCAAGTGGTCATGAAAATGTTCTGAATTTTAATGAACAGAACTAGTTACATGTTTCAGGAGCCTCTAATTGCAATGCTTACAATTGAAGTTTATTTCAAAAAGAATTGCTTTGTATATCGTAAGACTATTAGTTAGATTCAGAATATTTTGTTGGTATAAATATAAAATTCTTTATAATAAATGTAATGATAGGATAAACCCAAACAATAGGATGAAATAAGCTTATCTGGTTCAGAAAAGTATTGAAAACTACCTCTGTAAAGAGTTATGGAAACACAGTCAAAAGTGAAGTAAAGAAGGATGAATAACTGAATCTATGTTGTCTTTCAACTAACTTTGAATGAGAATGCTATCACTTTGAAGCACAAGGCTAGATAACAGTTTGAAAAGTGAAGCAATGCATGCTTTGCTAGAATTTACCACTGTAATAGAGTCTCTCAAAACAAGACACAAAACTGTTCATTACAGATATTAGTCATGACAAGCTCACTATGGAGACTTGAACACTGTTATTGCTCTATCGTAGATCAAAAGTATCAAAGTCCAGTATTATCCATGTTTACTCTACTTTCATGGACTTCAATCACTTGCAAAGACTAAACTTCTTTGCTTCGGTGGCTTTCTTTCATTAGTCACTGCTTTAGTTTTGTCATATATTCTAAGTAGGCACAAGTGCACAATGGCATATAAGAACCTGACATCACTGGCTATTTGCTAACATCCATACCAAACTTGAATGCCACACCTATATGATTTCACTAGATGGCAAGCCAAGAGCTGTAGCTCTAAACATATCCTTTTAAAATAGGTGAGGTGGCCTTTAGCCACACAGTCATTGTCCATCTAGACAATTCTTTGGCACCAGATCACAATCACAACAGAAATTCACTGACTTATGTATCAGACTTTTGTATTTGCTCAATAAACTTCAAACATAAAAATATGTGTTTGTATGTGTTAGTCTGCAGATATGCACATGGGCATAGATAAGCAACCATGCACAAATGTATATAATTTGCATGGCTAAATAAGACAGTGTGCATATGTGCAAACACGGACATATCATTTTAATTGATTCCAGTTATGATATTTATACTTTCTATATGGGAATTTAATTTCATATTTTGTCATGCATAAAAGCTTATTCACTCTCCCAGAACTAAGCTGCACAACAAATGAAATACTACAATGCGTTTCAGTAGGCATTCTGAGAATGATTTATTTCAACCAGTAAGCATATCTTAAACAAAAATATTGATAATGATTTCATTGCAATTAATAGGCATTTGAAAAAGAATCTATCTTATCATCTTCTTTTTTAGATTATTAAACTTGAATATTTGATGCATACACTACTATGTTAATAGTTGTGTCATATACCTATACAGAAAATCTGTGTCTACTTTAGATTTAGTAATGCATTAAGAGTTGATATCAGTCAGTCACTATGAACGGTTCAATGGAAAAAAAGTATACTACAAAACACATATTTATGTCTTTGCAAATTGTTCTATTACATGAGGGGGAGGGGAAAAGGGAAAAGAAGATAACATTAGAGCAATTTAATAATGCGTTCAACTTCTTTGGAATGAGGATACTCAATTATGCGATTTGTGTGTTATTATATATTCATAATAAGGAATGTATTTATATATATATGTATATAAACTACAATTAGTTATGTATTTCACTATGTTCATAATATTTAGAGCTATAAATATCATTAAACATATACTAGTTTACTTCAGTTTGGTTTGAAATGAATAAAGGAGGGGAAAGGATTTATTCAATATTCAGACACTCACATAATAAGAATTAAAACTCACAAAATATGAAAAGTATAGATCATAATCTCAATTATAACACGGATTAAAGTTCAGTTGGTATTATTATTGTGATTTTTTGTTTCCTCATGCAGTCATTATATATCTGAGAAAAGGTAAACATACACTGGGATTAAAGAAAGAAAGGAAAAAAGGAAAAAGAAGAAAAGAAGAGAAAGGGAAAATAAAAAAATAATAATAATTAAAAAAAGATAACATGAATTAATTAAAAAGCTAAAAGATTAAAATGTTTCAGAAAAGCTGATATAGTCTTATAATCTTAAAGGTCTGTAATAATATAAGAATGGAGCATAAAGAAATCTGTCTATCAAATAGGGTTAATCTCACAGATTTTTTTTTTGTCTATCAGATTAGGAATGTATATCATTCCATGTGTGATGAGGGGAATGTTGAAATTTAGGATTATATTAATTAAAATAATTTTACTTAACTCATTTTTTACTTTTTTATTATGGCCTGAAATGAGCATTAATATAAAGGTATTACAAAAGAAATTCAATCTATTTATGATATATGAAATGAGGATAAACTTGTTCCAAATACAATGCTATGAAATATACTTGAACATCACTATAAATAATAGCAAGCATGAAACTCAACAAGAAATATGGACTTAACACTACTCTCTTTAAACACAAATGGTTTAAATAACCCAAAGAAAAGATCAAACCTACTAAAATATTTAAAATTAAACAAAGCACAAGTAATATTTCTTCAAGAGACTCATTTTAAATCTGATGAAAACATATATGGAATCCAAATGAGTATTTAACAATAGCACACTCATCATATAAAACCAAAACTAGAGGAGTTAGGATATTATGGAGAAAAATATTATTAATCCCCAAATTCTTTACACCTATGAAGATAAAGAGGGACTTATAACACTTGTTATAATAAAATTCTGTAATAGAATCTGGACATTGGTGAACCTTTATTGGTTTCCAGGAATAGGAAAAGGTACGACAAGGAAACATCTAGACTTTATTAGTAAAACATATAAATGTAGCTTGATAATAGGTGGTGATTTTAACTGCATTCTTGATAATTCTGAGACCACCAATAAAAGAAATGTATGTATAACCCCTATAGCAAAACTTCTCAAAAAATGGATTGAAAATCATAATTTAATAGACACATTCAAATTTAAAGAGAGTAACTCATTGTTATTTTCACATCAGGATCATAGATTTACAACTCAAACAAGAATAGATAAAACCTGTGTCACACAAGACCTTGATGCAAAAATCAATAGTTTTTCAATAACACCATGTTCACTATCAGATCATAGAGCAATTCTTATTTAGAGTCAAATAAATTTCAAGAAGGTAATGCAAATGACAAGAATTCCAGCATACATTACGAAACTAAAAGAATTTAAACCTTGGCTACTAACAGAACTAAAATTCTTCCTAGACACTAATTCTACTACTGAACTTAACAGTTATGATATGCAATGCTTTAAAAGCTTATATCTATGGTAAAATTATCACATGGTACAAAAATAAACTAAAAGAATGGGAATCAGAATTACTTAACATACAAAATCAAATTACAAAAATAAATAATAATAATTCAACAACTGTATTTACTAATAAGAAGAAAATCAATGAATTACATGAGAAGTTTAATGAAAATTTAACACATAAAACTAATTTAGCAGTACAAATATTAAAATTAAACTCATATGCTGTCTCTCCTAAACATATGCACAAATTGGCGATAATAGTCAAAGTACAATCTAAAACAAATAACATTACTACTATCATACATGAAGGAAGGAAGAACAAGAAGGTATCAGACATTAGTGATATACTAGATAGGTTCATAGGTTCATAGGTTTATACTAGGCTATCTGCCCTAAGGCATTTATAAGCCTAGCCTAAATTTTTTATATGAAAAAATACTGTGCCCATTAGTTTGTTGTGCCTCTGTCCAGCAGTGACACAGAGATGATTCCTGGAGTAAACCTACGATCTCCCATCCACAGGTCTAGATTTCTCTTGAACAGAGTCAGCGAGGTGCTCTGCCTCACATGGACTGGGATTTTATTCCACAGCATAGGGAGTCTCTGAGTGATAAATCTATCCCTCCAGCACATCCTATTTATATCCGTGCTAAGGTTTAAGTCGCTTGCTCTGATGGTTTTGGTGGATTTGGATTTTTTGAGGTGGAGCATATCCATTAATTCCGGGTTGGACATGGCCTTGTATGTCAGGCACATGTCACCTCTGAGCAGACAGTATGCGACTGAATAGAGCTGGAGTTTCTTCAATCTGGCAGCATATGACAGATTTTGGAGTCCCTTTATCCTTTTGGTGAGGAACTTTTGGGGTCTCTCCAATTGCTGCAGATGTCGGGTGAGATACATCCGAATGGGGCATTGTACTCGATCATTGGTCTGATAAGTGAAGGAACAATGACCTCACTAGATCTGGATGTGAATCCCTTCATGATCAGGTGGGCAATGTAGAAGGTCTTTCTAACCACTTTAGCGTGAGTGTCAAAAGAAAGGCCACTGTCAACCTGGGTCCCCAGGTCCCTGATAACCTCTTCTGTGCTTAGTGGATTGCCACCTATATGGTAGCTTGGGGTTACCTTGTTTCATTTTTGGCGTTTAACTTCAGGCCATGGCTCTGGCACCAGCTATCTGTTGTCCCTTCTGAAGGATATCCGTGTCCCATGCACTTTCCACTATGGCATGTTGGCCTGTACTTCTGAGAAGTAGATGCCAAACAACCTGTGGGACACCACTTGTGACTGGCTGCAACTCTAACCCTGTGGATTCTGTCCTTAAGCCAGTTTGCAACCCATCTTGTGACATATGGGTTTACATTTAAGCTGGTAAGTTTTTCTACAATACCCGAGTGGGATATTGTGATGGACTGCCTTTCCTCATCAATGGCCTTGGGCATGATCCTCCCTTGACAAAGCCAAACTGGGTCGGGTCCAATGTCTGCAAGTCCCCTATATCTTTGTTTATGAGCTCCATTATGATCCTCTCCATAGCTTTGCAGACTAGACTTGTTAAGCTTATAGGGCAGTAATTACCAGGGTCTTTGTGGAGTGGGACCACAGTTGCTGCATATATCCTGTACACCATCCGTCCCATTGATGCTGTGTTTTAGCTTTAGAGAGCAGCTTATTTGAGATGTCCGGGAGGCTACACTCGGCTGGGATAGTTATCTCTCCTTTAAGGGGAGAGGGTGAAGTTTGCACTGAACCTGTCTGCCAGTATGTTGGCAATGTCTGTGGGTTCAGTGATTTTGTATCATTTTGGACTAATTCTGAGCATATCTGGGAGTTTCCACCCATGTTTCTAACATAGCTGAAAAAGGCCTTATGATTGTCCTTTGAATCCATGGCAATTTTCTCTCAAAATTGGCCTTAGTTGATTTACTAATAATGATCAGGGTGACTTCCCTTTTATGGATTTTGTTCTATCATGTAATAGCTTTCTCCTCTTATTGTAAAGTTTGTTAATGGCTGGGGTCCACCAGACTGGACGCTTGCCCTTTGTGGAAAGAGTCTTGGTTTTATTTGGGATTGCCTGATCCATGCAGTCCTGGAGGTGTTCATAGAAGGCATTTGTAAGGGCTTCCTTGAAGGATACCACACCAGTCTTGAGTAGTGTGAAGTTTGCTTTAGAGAAGTTCTTCACTATGCTCTTTTGTTTGGGGATTTCCAGTGCTTTTAAATATCATTTTACTGAGCATTATAAAATGGAAGGAATTCAAACAAAAAAACTTTAATTTAGACTTGAAACCTGAATGGATTAATACAATTCCAGAAAATTAA
Organism: Protopterus annectens; assembly: GCF_019279795.1. Classification (NCBI taxonomy): domain Eukaryota; kingdom Metazoa; phylum Chordata; order Ceratodontiformes; family Protopteridae; genus Protopterus; species Protopterus annectens. The sequence goes on from NC_056741.1 coordinate 102,442,470, forward strand.
AAATTTGAGCTTCAAAAGCAAATTACTCATAAAGAAGTTTTAGAGAAAATTAAAGAAAGTAAAAATAATAAAGCTCCAGGAATGGATGGTATTATAGCTGAAATATACAAAATCTTTCCTCCATCCATTATCTCAGTCTTCCAAAAAAACCTTAATAGAAATACAAACACACAATACCATTCCACCATCTTGGAGATACTCATTAATTACTTCTATAATAAAAGAAAATAAAGATACATCAAAATGTAGTTCCTATAGACCAATTTCATTACTCAACAATGATTTCAAAATCTTTATGCCTATTTTAGTCAATAGAATTAAAAAATCTATGATAAAAATTATAAATGAAAATCAAACAGGTTTCATACATAATAGGCACACCTATGATAATATACAAAGAATATTAACTATTATTGACTATTTAAATAGAAAAAAAAACAGGAAGCCTTAATAATTGCCTTGGATATAGAGAAAGCTTTTGACTCCTTAAAGTAGGATTTCTTATTTAAAGTATTAGAACTCTATGAGTTTCCTAGCTCCTTCATTTCATTAATAAAGAACATATATAAAAACAATTTAGCATATGTAAAATTAGGTAATTTTACCTCTGAATCAATAACTTTAACAAAAGGTACAAAACAAGGTTGTCCCATGTCTCCCATATTATTTGCATTAGCCATTGAATTATTTGCCATCTCGATACAAAACAATCCCAAAATAGAGGGTATAAATTTATATAATCAGTATAGTTCAAAAATTATGTTATTTGCAGATGATATACTTCTTACTACAACTACTTCAAAAAATTCATTAAAAGAATTAGACATACAAGTTGAAAAATTTTATTCGATTTCAGGACTGCATTTCAGCAAAACAAAATCAAATTTCATGATATTAAATGAAAAAAATGATTTTCAAATAGATGATAATCAAAACAAACTCTCACTTTAAACTATTTAGGGACAACATTAAGTACAGCATTAGAAGAAATCTTAAATACAAATTATAGGAAAACCATAGACACAATAAAGACAAATGTAGTAAAATGGAATAAAATATATACAACATTTGAAGATAGATTGCAAGTAATAAAAATATTATTCCCAAAAATCCTATATATAGCACAAGCCATTCCAGTAATACCAGACAAGCATTTTTAAAAGAAATAAATACATTATTATTAAGATTTCTCTGGTATCCTAATAAAAATAGAATAGCTTTTACATACCACATTAGACCCTGGAAATTAGGAGGAATCAATTTTCCATATCTTGAAACTTATATTAGAGCTTCCATTTTTAAAATAATTATAAATTGGATAGATCCGTGTTACACTTCTAACTGGAAATATCTTCACACTGTTATTTATTCAAATGAAAATACCATTATAAAATATGTAATGATAGATAATCATATTAATAAACCATGGCATATCTTCTGCGCTAGCATTCAATATAATCTAACAAAACTTACTAATCTAAAATACTTAAATGACATGTATAATTCATTCAGAAGATTTGTAATTTCTAATATAGATATACAGTTATGGCTAGAACTTTTATATCCTTTCAATGTAACAAGAAATTTTCAAAACAAAATGCATAGGACGGTTTTCATTTCTTGGGAAAAGAAACAATTAATCTGCTGGCAACAATGCATTAATGAACATAAGGTTATGGATAGTCAACATATAATAAAAACATATAACCTTTCTGCATCAGACTAGGTTTTATTACAAAGTGTATTATTATATTCACAATATCTATGCAGAATAATTAACAATTCTTCTTTTAGAGATAGACGAGCATTTATAACTCATTTATATGAATTAATATATAATAATCAAAATTAGGAAATCTTAACATCACAATTATATAAAATTTTAATAAAGTATAAAGTTAAAATCAACCAAAAATTTTGGAATCATATTATAAAAGGACATTCAATAAATTTATCCCTAGAAAATAAAACCAAAATACTAAATTCTATTAAATTGACATCCAACATGCAATTTTGGAGAATTTACACATGGGAATTCCTGCATAGATCATTTTACACTCCAAAGAGATTTAAAAAATGTAGTACTTCTAATAATATTACATGTTGAAGATGTTTACAAAGTTGTAAAGCAGATTGGATACATGTATTTCATGACTGTATTAAAGTTAAAACATTTTGGGGAGATGTCAGCAATTTTATACAAGCCGTATTTTCAGATACATTTGTAGTAAGCAGATCTTCAGTTTTGTTAAATGTTAATAAAAATCTATTTATTTTTTTATTTATTTATTTTACATTTGTTGACCAGGCTAGTCTAACTGGATATATGTCCATTTTCAGTAGAGGCCCGGGGAGAAAAGCTCCAAGCATGAACACTGACAAAGTTAACAATATATAAAAAGACATGAAAAATCACAAAACAGAGGCAGCATTGGTCAAAAGAAAAATTATAATAATAAAATTATAAACTTAAAAAAATATACTAAACACAATAGTAGGTATGAGCAAAATCCAATTAAGAGAGAAAGGCCCTTATATTTTATCCTCTTACTATGAAGAAAAGAGCAGTAACTAGATTTGGAGGCATAAGTTAGAGGAGTAGGTAAAGGGGTAAGAGCAGGAAGGGGAAAAAGATATCAGTCTGGGTTAGCACATGGACAAAGCCAATGAGTTTTAAAATGTTCTTTAAGATGTTTTTTAAATAGAGAAGTAGAAGCAAGGGCTGATAATTCAGAAAGAAGCTGATTCCAGTTTTTACCTGCTGTGTTCGAGAAAAGTGAGTCACCAGCTTTGTTGTTAGATTTAATCAAGGAAACTAGGAGCTTATTAGCAGAGCATAGTGTAGCTAGATTTTTATATGGTGTAATCAGATTAGTGAGGATAGGGGTGTTGTTGGGGTGGTATAGGATCTTTTGAGTGATAAGTAATTGTTGACAGAGTATATGGTTCTTCAGTTCTAGCCATTCAAGTTGTTTGAGGTTGAGGCAGTGGTGAGTTTTAAAGGGGGATCATGTGATGAATCTAGCTTTGCTATTATAGCAGGTGGAAAGTTTGGAGAGGTTGTTTTTAGATAGGTTAGTATATATATAGCAGAGGCATAAAAAAGGGTAGAAATAAGGTGGGTCTAGGCATTAGTTTCCCTGGCAGAAGGGGTAAGGAAGGATTTAATTCTATAGAGGGTACCAAGTTTTTTGTTAACAGACTTTATGGTGGAGTTGATGTGGTCATCATAGTTGAGACAATTATCAATTGTTACATCTAGTAGGTGGGTTGTAGTATCTGGGGTTATGTTGGTAGCATTGTTAGAGGTTACAGAGAATAATGGATTAGGTGATTTATGAGTTGGAGTAAAAAGCAGTAGTTTTGTTTTTTTGGGATTTAGGAGGAGGCAGTGTTGCATGAACCAGTTTTCAACATTATGAAAAACAGTTTGGGTGAGGGACTGGAGAGAGGCTATATTCTTAGCTGTACAGATTAAGGTTGAGTCATCTGCATATTGAATGCAGGTGGCTTGAGGTATATTCATGTGTAGATTGTTAATAAATAAGGAAAAAAGAAGGGGACCTAAGATAGAGCCTTGGGGTACTCCAATATTTACTGGAAGTAATGAAGACAGATTGTAATCCCAAAGTACTGCTTGCTGTCTATTTTCAAGATAAGACCTAAACCATTGTAATGCTTGTGGATCGAGAGAATGGGCCTTTAGTTTGTCTAGAAGTAAGATCTGGTTAACCATATCAAAGGCTTTTGACAGGTCAATAAATAGTGCAGAGGAAAAAGAGTTATTGTTACGATTTTTATTTATAGAGTTGGTGAAGGATAATAGGGCAGTCGTTGTGCTATGGAATGGTCTGAAGCCATGTTGGCAGTTTGCTAGTAGGTTATTTTGTAGTAGGTGGTTAAGTAGTTGTTTGTGAATACATTTTTCCATTATCTTAGCTAATGGAGAGAGTAAGACAATAGGTCAAACGTTAGAAAGCTGAATAGAAGATCCACCTTTATTTAGAGAGATGATGTGGGATACTTTCCATATGGTAGGGATTTTGACTTCTGAGATATTTCTGTTAATAAGGATAGAGATAGGATAGTCTATGGCTTTTGCGGCAATTTGTAGATATTCAGATGGCAGATGGTCAGCAGAAGGGGTGCAAGGTTTCAGTTTTTGAAGTAGCTTAAAGATGAGAGATGTAGCTACAGGTTGTATTTGAAAGGTAGGAGATGAAGTCTTGGAGGTATTAAGTGGGGAAGCAGTAAAAGGAGGTAAAGAATTGGCTAGGGTTTGAATGGTTTCTTTAAAGTAGTTATTAAAGGCATCAGGGATCTGGTTGGAGTTATTATGGTTGAAACCTGCTGGGGCAGGAGGAGTAGAGTGACCTGGCTGAAGAAGTTTGTTTATCCTTGACCAAAATTTTTGTGGAGTTTGTTGACTGGTTTGTTGGAGGTGAAGGTATAAGTCTTTTTTTTCTCTAAGTATATCATTCTTAGTGGCATTTCTTAACTGTTTAAAGTGGAGGTGATCTGATGGACATTTGGTAGCTCTCCATTTAGCCCAGATTTTATTTCTAATGAGCATCTTTTGCCTAGTTTGTCTTGTGAGCCATGGGGCAGATTTGGTTCTTATTCTAGTAGAGCGATAAGGTGCATGGTAATCTAGGATTTGAAGAACGTTAGTGTTAAAGTAGGTCACAGCCTCATCAAGTTCAAGATGGGTCAGTGGTGACCAGTCACATGGCTGCAGTTCATTTAGGAAGCTGTCTGGATTAAATAATTTTTTTGAGTGGAAGGTTTTGAGATTATGAGTAGTTGGGATATGACTTTTTGTCTAATAATGTAGGTAAGCATATGGTCACTTATATCATCGGGAAGGGTTCCTGGAGTATACGTTTCAGGGTGGCTATTAATAGGGATCCAGTCAAGAGTAGTTTCCTTACTGCTAGGTTTGTGGATTCTAGTAGGAGTGGTTATTAATTGTGAGAATCCAAAGAGATTTATGTGGTTATTAGGGTTAGGGGAACTGCAGATGGACCAGTCGATGTTAAAGTCACCCAGTACAATGGTCTCCTGGGGCAGTTGGGTAGAGAGGTAACTAAGTAAGTTTTCAAGAGTATTGGTATTTTTACCTGGGGGGAGATACATGCAAATTAGATAGATAGATTTGGAGTTGTTGATTTGGGGTTTGGTAGTCAGGATTTCAGATTTGGTGTCTAATGATAGAAGCACAATAAAGGGGGAAATTTGGAGATTAGATTTTTAGAGAATGGCTATACCTCCACCTTTTTTGGTTTTATGGTCACATCTAAGGATATTATAGCCAGGAGGGCTAATTTCCTGGTCTAGAGTAGATGATTTTAGCCAAGTCTCTGTAAGACATAGAATATCAAATGAGTGCAAATCAAGGAGTGCATGCAGGTGGGAAATTTTATTGTTAATACTTCTAATGTTAAGATGAGCTAGAAACAGAATTAAATAATAGCAATTTTTACTTACTATGGAACATATTAGCAAATGCTAGAAAATGTATTACCAGAAAATGGAAGTCAAATATGGAACCATCATTTAAAGTATTTCTGTAACTGTTGAAAGAATCTGCATTGATGGAAACCAGAGTAAATGAGATAAGAATAGCACCAAGACGGTGGAACAAGAATCCATGGGAAAAAATACTATCTGTTATTGAGACACTAAACTTGAACTCAGACTCTTCATAAGGATGAAAGGAAAAAGGAACAAATGATCTCTCATTAATTGATGTTACTCTGTCTAGATTGGTCAATATAATAATTAATTTTCAGGCCAATTGTAAATATTGTATATAGTTAATAATTCTGTTCTATTTATTAGAAAATGTATTAAGGTTATTCTACAATGAAATTATTTGAAAAATTAATAAAAAATCATTTGAGTAAAAAAAAAGAATGTAAAACACTTAGAAACAAATAATCAACTTAGGATTCATAGTATAAACTTATAATGTAATAGAAATTACATTATACTAGAAATATATACTTTTTTAAAAGAAACAAAGCAGCATTAAACAAAATTAAAGCACTGATAGAAAAAAGAAAGAGGAGGAATTAAAAAAAGAAAAAAACAAGGGTTTCTTATCTGACCTCTGAAGATGAAGTAAGCCATAAATTAGATTTCTAAGACATCCTTCTCTTCTGATGGCACTAAGAAAAATTGAAGGGCTTCTGTCTTTGACTGTGAAGGACTATCCTGCTTCTGGCAGCTGATTGGTCCTTCACACACACACACACACACACACACACACACACACACACACACACACACACACACACACACACACACACACACACAAGCACAGGCAGGGGGTGGAGTTCTGAGGTTTGCCAGACTGCCAGACAGAGAATCACGGGGCACTACTGCCCATATGCCAGTATAACAGCGTGTTTGTTGAACATCAATTATTCCTCAAAACCAGTACCTTTAAACATGTATTTGACTGTCACTGCACAAAACTTTTTGCTCAAGTACATATATCATAAAAGCACATGCACTCACAAATTAGCATGCTTCTAGCAACTCAGTAGCTGCAAAATTACACAATATATATATATATATATATATATATATATATATATATATATATACTAAGCAGCACAGAAGTGTGAAAAGTAGAGTTAATAAACGATATCAAGCATCTTAAGAGGAATGTTTACACTTAGTTACAATTAATCTAAAGTATGTAAAAGAGGAATTTGGTATGCATGAAGTCTTTGTATTAGCTGCCATTATATGAATTAATTGGTTTGCAAGAGCATTAGGAGCTGCAGCTTCTGAATACAGTAACATGCCATGAAAAGTACGCCTCCCCATCTTTTGTGGACCTTGTGTGATGCAATCATTGTCATCAGCCCCATTTTTCTTATTTTCTACATGGGGTTGGGGTATTGTGTTTTCTCTCATCAGCTCTCTCGATTCAGTGCCACACTCCTAATTTCATCAACACTCACACCTGCTCTTTCACGCAATCCATCCAGCTCTTTACTGGATGTCCTTATTTCCTCTTATCTTCTTCCTGTCTGTCCTAAATCTTCTTCATCAGATTGTATTCTGCTTTTCTGTACATGTGTCCAAACCACTGTAATCTGTTCTCTTTGATCTTTTCTGCAACTGGAGCTACTTTGGCATTCTTCTGTTATAGACTACACCTGACACTCTATACCAGTTGGCTGCAGCCCCTCTGATTCTAGCTATGACCTCTTCATTCAGAGTTCCCTTCTTCTCAACCACCCCTCCCAGATACTTGAAGCTATTTACTTGCAAACCTATCTTCCGTTCTATCTCAATTCTCAACTACTTCTGTTTTCCCCAATTTGCTGCCATTACCACGGTCTTATCTGTACTTAATGTCATCTCATGTGCCTTCAGTTTTGTATTCCATTCCCCTATCCTTTGCTGAGGTTCTTGCTCAGAGTCTGCCTGTAATGCCACATTGTCTACATACTGTAACTTTGCTGATCTGTCCTATCTAACTTGTTTGCTAATGTAGTCCATCACCAGTATGAACAGCAGATGGCTCAGAGCTGAACCCTGGTGAACATCCACTCCCACTGAAAACCCCTCTGTTAGGCTGCACACTGTTCATACTTTAGTCATTGGGTCCTTTGTACATAGCTTGCACTAATTCTACCAATATTTCTAGGACCTCGGACCACCACAGTACTGCCCAAATCAGCTTTCTTGGGATCTTGTCATATGCTTTGTCCAAGTCTAGGAATACCTAGTTGGACTCTTTCTTCACTTCTAGCTTCTTCTTAACTATCTGTCTCTCTGAAAACATTGGGACAGTTGTGCTGCATCCTGATGTGAATCCAAACTTTTCATTACCCATCTAACATTCTACTACTTTGCACATCCATTTATCAATCACTGCCTCTAGAACTTTCATGCAATGTGATAGGAGTTTGATGCCTCTGTACTGCCCATAGTTGTGGATGTCCCTCTTGCTCTTGTACACTGGTACAAGCATGCTTATTTTACAGTCATCTGGGATAGACTTTTCTCTCCATACTGCTATGAGTACCCTCAGGAACCATTTCTCCCCATCTCACCCAATATATTTATCATATCTGCTGTGACATTGTCTGATCCTGCTGCTTTCCCTGACTTCATTTTCCTTAGTGCTATTTTTACTTCTTCTAGAGTGGGCTCTCTCATCGTAGGCTGTTTCTAGGGCAGTACAGCTTCTGTGAGGTTTTCTTCATTCAGAAGCTGCTGGAAACACTCCTTCCATCTACTTTTGATGGCCTGTGGACTTGTGAACAGGTTGTTGCTGGCATCCCTTATGAAGGGTGTCTGACTATTTTCTTTATCTTTCTGTCTTTGCCTTGCAACCTGATATAGTTTCTTTGTACCACCTACTGAGTCACTTTCCAGAAGTTGGTAGAGTGCCTCCGATGCCCTATTCTTTGCTATTGCAACTCTTTTTTAACTTCTTTGCTAGTCAACCAGTATCCCTTCCTAGCCTGGTCAGTCTTTTCTCTCTCCCAGTTTTTTGATGCACTCCTTCTTTTTTTGGATGACTTCTGGACTTCTAAATTCCACCACCAGCTTTCCTTATGTGCCTAATTTCCATATCTGTCTCGACCACATATCTGTTGGTGCAGTGGTAGCATTGTTGCCTCACAGCAAGAGGTTCTCCTGTTCAATTCTCAGCTGGAGTGTGGGGAGTGCCTTCTGTGTGGAGTCTGCATGTCCTCCCTGCAGTTGGGTGGTGTTTGAAAGACATGCGTAAATGGGCGGGCCTTCGTTGAAAGTTGGACATCGAGCTGGCACCTTGGTGTTCATGAAAATCTACTGCCAATCATTAGCAGAATGGAGTTCCACTGTGGTGATCCCTAACTGGGAAAAGCCGAAAGACAAACAACAACAACAAGTACTAACACATGCTGTTTTGAGACACTGCCATTCTTCTTCAAATACACCTATTTCCTCCTCTTCTTGGGGTATTAGAGCCCTAAGTAATTCTTTCAATGGTTGTACTTTCTCTCCAGTTGACTTCCAGGTCTTCACCCTGGTATCTGTTGACCTTACCACTGCTTGCAGCTGATTCTGGCAACCAGTTGTTTATGCTGTGGGCTGACTGTTTCTCTGGGAATGACTTTGCAATCATTGATTCTACCCCACTGTCTTTTCCTAACTAGAAGGAAGTCTACCTGAGTTGCATGTTGGCTACTCCTGTATGTCATCTTGTAACTGTCTCTCTTACTGAACCATGTGTTGGCTACTATCAATCCATTTGCCAGACAGAAGTCTAGAATGACTTCTCCTTCTTTATTCCTGTTTCCTCACCCACGTGGACCCAGGCAGTCCTCATATCCTGTTCTGTCTCTCTCGACATGTGCATTCAAACCACCCATTATCAACTCCAATTCATGTTGTCCTGCTTTATCTAGTAGGTCCTGCAACTGCTGTCTAAATGCACTCTTTTCCTTATTATCACAACCCTGCTGTGGGACATAGGCTGAGATTATGAATACTGTCCTATCATTACACTGGAGTCTGACTGCCATGAGTCTGGCATTAATTCTGATAATACCTCTCACTGCCTTCTGAAGCTCCCTTACCACAATTCCCCCACCATTTCTAGCCTGTCCTCTTCCTGAGAAGTAGACTCTGGATCCCAAGCAAAGTGGCTTTGTTGCACTGCCATTTCATCTTGTCTCTTGGATACATAGAATGTCCAGCCTCCTCCATATCATCATGTCATCGACTTCCAAGGTGTGTCCTGCCAGTGAACCTACATTAAGTGTAGCAATTCTCATTTCATGTTTGGTAAGTTGGTTGGTTTTACATCAGCCTTTGCTCAACAGAGCTATCCCAGGTAACCCAGGGTGGACAACTAGACATTTACCAGCCATTAGCTTATTGATCCATGGCTGCTGGCTTTATGGTGGGCACAAGCTGGCCAATAGGGGCACATATACCCCTCCTGCCATTAACTTGGGTCCCTGGCGTAGCTCGGAGTAGGCCAGGTCCTCAATTCACTTATCAACGGTAACTACCTATGCCCATTTTGATGACACTAGTCAGTCAACATGACTGAATCACCTAGAGCCATATTTCTATACCAGCTGTGTGTATTGTGTGGTACAGTGTTAACCTTGTTTTATGAGGCAATCATAACACTGCAATGGCTACTCTTTGTTGTTCCTGAAGCTTAAAACCTTGGACACGGTTTGCTTGCACATGTTACAGAGAAATAAGTCATTGCTTGTTAGCGCTGCACCTTGTTGTTGGGAATTTCTTCCTTCCTTATATATATATATATATATATATATATATATATATATATATATCTATATATATATATATATATATATATATATATATATATATATATATATATATATATATATATACACACACACATACACACACACACACACACACACACACACACACACACACACACACACACACAGATAGATATAATTTGGGATTGTGTGGAAGAGTAGCAGTGCTTTCCCCTGTAAAAAAATATGATTTTGTGTTGCTACTTTATATTATATGCAAAAGGTGGCTTTTTAGGCTTTAGGTGCAAGAACATGAGAAACAAGTGGTTGAGTTAGCATCTCTCATAATAAAGGTGAAATTTTGTAGTTCTTTGAGCGATCATGTTTTGACTCTTAAAAGTAGGTTTAATGAAGTTGTATAGGAGGGATATAGCAATCTGGCTGCCATTGTCAGTTTCTTTACACCTAACATTAATAAATAAAGTTGTGATGTTTAAGGTTGGATAAGCACACCTCCCAAATATTTCATTCACTGATCACGCATGATCAATATTATGAAACAGCACTCCTGTAAGCATGACACTGCATTGGTTCTGCTGCTCTGCATTAGTGCATCTGTTTTCCCATCCCATCTAATTAGCATCACCCTGTAGATGATAATGTACCAGAAATCACATCTCATTTACTGTCTGTGGTAGGTAAGAGCATATTTACCTTTGCACTCGTGTATAAATAGGGCAGTACATATGTGACAGAGATATGGATTTTAAGATGGAGCTGAACTTGAGGACTAACGGTAACTTTAGGAGCTGTTGAAAATTATTAAGTAACTTTGAAGTATCACTGTAGAGTTTGCTGTGGTCCAGTAATTTGTATTCATAATTGTGTGACATTGTAGAGAAATATATACACAAGCATAAGTTGTTGTGAGGTAGTCCTGTAGGGTGACGACATAAGACAATCAAAGTAGGCTGTGCAACTGCTGAAGGATTGGAAACTATGAAGCAAATTATTTCAAAAGCATGTAGTTAAGACTTCCCCAATGGACATCTGACTTCCAACCAGTAAAACAACGGACATTTCAGTTAAACTCTATAAATCCTATTCACACACATTTTCAACAATGATTTGCAATGGGCATACTCCTTTTTCTGCATCTTATTTAAATATACTGATTCCATGAACACACAACCATGGGAAAGAAGAAATATTCAGTTAGGTTTAATAGAGTGGTGACACAAACTGCAGTCTCACAGTTTCTGTATATTAGCAGAAAACAGAATGGGGGAATATCAACATCAGGGAAATAGTATTGGGTAGACAATACAAAGGGAAATAAACACTGACTACTCATAAAGGAACTGTGTGAAAACTATCAGAAACTAGAAACAACATAGACATTAGGAGTCTGTATAATACAAAAACATTTGTGTAGCATAGACAATTTTATATATGTGGCCAGCTTTATATAAGATAATGACTGTACTGAGAAAGCAATTCCTATACAACATACTAGAAATGTGGCTACAAAGCAGCTTAGTGGTTCTGCTCTGTACATCATAGTGGAGTTTTTATGTTCTTTCCATGTATTTGTGGGTTTTCATTAAATATTCTGGTTTGCTCACCTCAAATGATACATAAGACTCAGCTGGTTACTGAAAACTGAGGATGTGCACTGCATTCACTCTTAATCTTGTGGCCGGGACCATAGTTCTAATATGACTCAAAAAGGAAACCATTTGGGGCGTGGCCAAGGATGAACACAGGATAGCATCAGATTTCTTCAGCTCCACCAATTTCATTACACTGATAGGAATTAATTACTTAAAAAATTAATTTTTGAAGTAATTTTCTTTCTAAATATGTTTGTTTTATATAGTTCTTGAACTATATCAGAATTAATTTTTGAAGTAATTTTCTTTCTAAATATGTTTGTTTTAGTTCTTGAACTATATCTAAAAAAGAAAGGAAATTTTAACAATATTCCTGTCAGAAATCACTTTGGAAATTTTCCTATCAGTTTATCAGTCTGAAATGAGTTCCAGTAAGACAAATTCTCAAGACTCCAGCATCAAGAAAAAACTTCAGTCTCTGATAACTATAATCCAGCAACTTACTGCTAAGATGGATAAAATGGATACTAAAATTGATACCTTCATAGAAAAAACTACAAAACAAATAGACTTGTTACATATAGACCTGCAACAACAGAAGATCCAGATGACAGGCATAGAAGAAGCTGTGAATGACATGGAAAATAGAATCCAAGAAGAGGAAATCAACATTGAGTTTCTGCTGAAACAAAATACACATTTACAAACAAAGCTGGATGACCTGGAAAATAGATCTAGGCGCAATAACATCAGGATTTTTGGACTGCCAGAAAATATTGAAGGTAATAATATTACTTCTTTTTTAACAACATGGCTCCCTAAAACTTTAGACTTACCAAAAGCATTCTCTTTTGGTATCAAAAGAGCACATAGATCTATAGATGATACTAACTCTAACAAAAACTATCCTAGATCAGTTATAGTTAGATTTCTATCATCTTTTGATAAAGAGATGGTTCTTAAATCTGCTTTGGCTAAAGCTCCTGTTAAGATTAATGAGACAACTGTGCGTTTTGACAATGACTATTCTTCCTTGGTAATAGCTAAAAGAAAAGTTTTTCTGCCACTAATAAGGGAGCTTAAAAAAGCACAGTTTAAAACATACATTCTGTTTCCTGCCAAGCTAAAAATCTTCCTTCCTGATGGTCCTAAAATATTTGATGACCTAGACTCTGCTTTACTGTTTATCAAAAAAAATAAGATTTTGGATAAAATAGAGGAAATGGAATGGGCTAGTCCTTCATTAAAGAGACTGGCAACTGAAACTTCGTGGAAGACTTCAGAGAAGAAGAAGAGACTAAAAAACAAATGATTTGTTCTATGTTTTTTTTTCTTTTTTTCTCTCATCATTTTACTTCATTATTAATCTTTTTAAATATAGTTCCTGCATTTCCAGAAAGCCACAAATATTCTGAAAAAGATTTAATCAAAGTTATTCTCTGTGTACAAAGAAATGTTTTGTTTCATAACCAGTCAAAATATCTGAGGAACTAATAACAAGCTATTATTCAATTTGTTTCTCTTTCTGAAAAAGAGAAGTAAGGTCAGTAATTTGATACATTTTTTTTCTCTTTTTTTTTCCTTTTCTTCTTTTCTTTGTTTAAACAATGACATTCTATTTAGATTATGTAGTGGGTAAAGGGTGGGGGAGGGCAGGTAGAGAAGAGTAATGAAAATATGATAAATGGAATAATAACATATGTATTCCTTGTTAAAAGTTTATATGTTCTTCAAATGCTATTCCTAACTATACTTTCTTGATTATACTGCTTATGCTTGTTTGTAAACAATCTGTCATGCTTTAACTAATAATAATTAGAACTAAATAATAGTAAATAATATGTTTTATTTTTAACTCTATTAATATAAACAGTAAGTAATATTCCATTGTATATACTTCTTATAGCTTTCTCTTACATTTTTTATCTCTGCTTTACACTCTTTTATTTTCTACTCTCTTTTCTTTTCTTTATTCTTTCTCTTTATTTTTTTCATATTAATATATAGAAATGCTTTTGATCATATAGACACAGTAAATAATAAGATTTGCATAAAATTGAGTTGGGACAAAAATATTGAGTTTTATTACTTATTAATAACTTTGGGCTTAATTTCACTTACATAGAGGCTGTAATAACCTGTAAAATACATCGTGAAAGTTTTGTCATGTTTAGATGCATTTACACTGCTAAATGAATGTTTGTCACTAGTTTTTAACAAGTTTCCCGCCAAAATGTTAAGGGAGACAATCTGGGATGTGGGCTACCTCATGAACAGTGTTCTTGAGTTGTTTTAAAAGCTTCAACTCTCAGAATTCTCACAGAGAAGCTGAAAGCAGTCAATTTGACCTTTGACCCAGATATCACACTGACACATCACAGATTCAGGAAGAACACTCTACCAGGAAGTAGAACTGATGCAGATGCGACTATGTGAAGGAAAATGAACTCTTTAACATTTAAATGTGAGTTATGTTATATAATTACTTAAATATCTATGTTATAATTCATAAAATATGTCAGTTATAATGATTTTAAATGATGCAGTTTCTTGTAGTAAGTAAATGTCTTATTTTAGAAGGCATAGAAAATGAAACATTTATTCAAGTGTTTTTGAAAATCTACTTGACTGCAGCATACTAATCTGTGTTAAAAACTTATGTTCCAAACATATACATTACTATAACTCATTTAATTCATCTGATTGACAAGCATAAATAACTTTATAACTCTATTCTGGAAGATATTGTCATGGGATATATTTTAAAGCAGTAGTATAGACATACAAAATTTTTTTACCATAATGCAAGTGTTTCTGAGAATTTGCATAACTATGCAGTATGATTTATAACAATTTCTATAAATATAATATTTTATTCTATTGACAATAATGAGTATGAGTAAAATGCTCATATACAAGCAATTCAAGTTTTTTTGGAAGCTGTTGACTGCATTTACATGACAGAAAATAGATGCATCTTAATATATGTAATGTCTGAACCATATTAGCCAAAGTTTTTGATTTAAATGAATGTTAGAACTTATTTGTACATACTTTGAAAAAATTAATATGTAAATATGCCTTCCTTTTTTTTTTTCTCTCTCTCTTTCTTTCACTCTCTCTCCCTCTTTCACGTCTTTTATTTCTCTCTCTCCTCTTGGTTCCTAATATCAAGATTATTTGAATGCTATTTGAATACAAGTGTATTATATTACATAGATGTATATAGTAGTATGAATAGTTTTTAAAAAAAAAAGTTTATTTTAGTTTATATGATGCTGTTTTATCAAATGTGTAGTATTGTCTTGCTAGATAATTGAATTGAAAGCTGTTAATTTAAGTTAAATATAACCAGTATTAAATTGATAAGGTGGTAGCTGAGGTACTGCTGCTTAGGGTAGGGGTTAACTTGAGTGGTAAATACTACTCTAAGTTGGAGTTTTAACTCAGGCTGGATGCAAGGTTTAATCCTTACATTATTTTCACTTGTTCATTGTTATATGTATATAGTTTTGACATCCACAATATATTTTGTACACTCATTGTCACTACAAACAAAATTGAATCCTATACAAAATCCCATAAGAGATTCAATAAATACAGCTATATTTAAAGGTACACCTAAAGGAGGAGATGTAACATTACTTATGTTGTTATTTGTTATTTTGATCATAAGATTCTTAAGTTTTAAAAATAACATCTTTAAAAGGAATTTCTTTAAACATTAATGGATTGAATAATCCATGTAAAAAGCAAGCCTAATAAGATACATTAATTTACATAAGGCCAACTTAGTCTTCCTGCAAGAAACCCATCTCTTGAAAAAAGATATTGATAAACTAGCCACAAACAAATATACAGTATTGGTTAGTTCAGAGCACACTCAGAAAAAAAGAGGAGTGGCTATTTTATGGAATAAAAGTATGCCCATTCCTAAAACCATTAAGTCTTATCAGGATGACAAAGGAATGTTTTGTATGGTTACAATACAAATTAATGGGAAGACTTACACTTTAATTAATGTATATTGGATACCTGGAATTGGTATTAATACAGTGAAATATCATCTTGATAAGATCATATCATTCTCTATAGAAGATATTATTTTAGCTGGTGATTTTAATTGTATACTACATGAAAGTGATACTACCACTATAGGAAAAAGAAGAATTACATCTAATGCAAAACATTTAAATGATTTTGCTAATTCTTATCATTTGAATGATATTAATAATCAGATAGATTCAAAATCATTACCATACACCTTTTTTCTAACAGATACAAAACTTATTCAAAAATAGATAGGGTCTTTATTTCTAACCAGATGGTAACATATTTAATTAATTCCAAAATCATTTCATGTCCTATATCTGATCATAATTCAATTGTTTTTGAATTCATGATAAAAATACTCATAATGTTCAGATCAAAAGGATACCAGCATACTTAACTCAACTAAAAGACTATAAAGAATATATACTTTCAGAAGTAAAACATTTTTTAGACATAAATAATACTCCTGAAATCTCCATTGTCTATGTTTGGGATGCCTTAAAATCATATCTATATGGACAAAGTATCAGATGGTATAATAATAAAAGGAAATCTTGGGATAAGGAATTGTTAGATATTCAAAGTAAATTAGATTCTTATAAACATAATAATAAAAAAATATTATAGACAAGAAAGTTATTGAAGAAATAAACAAACTAAATGAGAAATACAAAGAAATTTTAACTCATAAAGTTAAAATAACTTTAGAGAAATACAAGTTTTTGTCTTATTCAATAAGCCCCAAATACTTACATAGACTTAAAAATAAAACAACAAGGTTGAATAAACAAAACCATATCAAAGAAATATTTTCTCTAAGGAAAAAGAAGAATGTTTCTAGTATACCAGAAATACTAGATGAATTTAAAAATCACTTTCACAAAATTAACCATAATAACATTAACATGGAACCTAAAGATAAAATAAAGGAGTTTATAACCACAAACATGAATAAAAAGCTTAATAAACAACAGATTAAACTATTGGACAACAGTATTTCATATACAGAGGTTATTACACAAATAAATAAGCTTAAATCAAACAAAGCACCGGGTAATGATGGTATTATACCAGAGATATATAAAATCCTTTCTAAAAGTACATATTCATTAATACATAAGGTTTTTATTTTGGCCCAAACTGAGTTAATAACCCCCCCCATCTTGGCAATATACATTTATTTCGCCAATTTTAAAACCTAATAAAGATCCAACTAGATGTACTTCATATCGGCCCATCTCATTACTTAATGTTGATTATAAAATGTTTATGAGTATTTTTGCTGATAGATTGAAGACAATCATCCCCGGCATTATAGATATAGATCAGACAGGCTTCATTGTAAACAGAAATACTTTTGATAATATAAGAAGAACTTTAACATTAATTGATTTTGCAAATAGGAAAAAGAAAGATTTAACACTTATTAGTCTTGATATAAGTTCAGCATTTGATTCAGTAAGTTGGGACTATCTGTTTACTTTACTGAAGTGCACAAACTTCTCAGATGCATTTGTAAATCTAATTGAGCATTTATACAAAGGAACATTGGCTTATATTAAGGTAGGAACATATGTTTCACATTAAAATACCCATTTTTAAAGGTATAAAACAAGGATGTCCACTTTCTCCACTATTATTCACTTTAGTAATGGAGCCTTGGGCTAATTTGATCAGAAACAGTACTGACATAGAGGGTTTTGAAATAGATGAAAATACAACATCCAAAATTCAACTTTTTGCAGATGATGTTCTAATTACATCAGCAGGATCTAATTCTTCTATGCAGTCTCTATTTGATAAAATGATGAATTTTAAAAGTATTTCTGGTTTAATATTCAATGAAGAAAAAACTAAAATACTACCTATATATACAAAAAAATATTCTCATTAGTGATTTTACTAAATATGTACCCAATTCAGGTCAGATAACTTATTTAAGTATAATACTATCTAAAGATATTACATCTATTATATATAATAATTATAATACCTGTTTTCTTAATATACAAAATCTTTTTAATACCTGGAATAATATGTTTTTTACTATGGAGGAGAGACTTACAATTATTAAAATGATAATATTCCCCAAGATTTTATACTTAATACAATCAATAATACTTCCACCTACAAAAATAATTATCAAGAAACTGAATACACTAATGTTAAATTTCCTATGGGCACCTAATAGACCTAGGATTGCATTAAAGAAACATACTAATAGCTGGTCTCAAGGCGGTATTTCTTTTCCAGACTTTAATTTATATACTATCTCTTCTATTGTAAAAGTTATTACTTTATTAATAGATCAATCATATGTTGCAAAATGGAAAGATTATTGGGAGCTAATTAGTATGCACTTCATGAAAATCTCCTTAACACATAAAAATATGATTGTAAATAACTCCATGTTATGGTTACTAAAGGAATTTTGTACTTCACCTATTACACCTAAACATGTGGTTTGTTACCCATTAAATATTATTATTAGCTATCGTAACTTTATATTCATGCACCCTAAGTATAGGGAATGGAATTTTATTATATTCCCTATAATGTATACTCAGGGTATGCTTTTGTCATCTACTTCTGAAGGAACTCATTTAGCTATAGATAATGATCTAAAGTACTGGTATCAGTTGATATCTGATAATAAAGTTAAAAATCTAGATTTCTTAAAACAAGAATTTGATCTAAGAGAAACTTGCTGGTTAGAGGTTCAGACCTTTAGACAACATCTCATTGATAAAATAGATTTAATGTCTATAACAGTTAAAGAATCTATTCCAACACTGATTGATTACTTGATATTAAATTTACAACATAAAGTTTCTGATAAAGGTAAACTTTCATACATACATACAATTATCAGACAAGAAACTTTTTACAGTGTAGATACATACTGGAATTATTTCACTTCTATTAATGGGGACCCACCAAATCAACAAGATAAACAATATATATTGGAATCTGCCTATAGAACTACGTCTTCTATTGTCTGGAGACTTTATACATGGAAATTTTTACATAGATCTTTTTATACACCTTTGATGATGAATAAAATAAATAATAAAGATAATCTATGTAAGAGATGCAAGGTAGAAATTAATGCTGACTGGGCTCATATGTTTTATGACTGTATAAAATTGAAAGAATACTGGAAGTCAATTAATGAATTTCTGCAGGCTCTTTTTACAGATAATTTCATTATTTCTAAATCTCTTATATTATTCAACACACCTGTACCTCAAAGTGTTAAAAAGGTTAAGCTTCCCTTGTTATGGTCTATTCTAGCAGTGGCTAGGAAAATAATAACCAGAAATTGGATTTCAGATACACCTCCTTCGTTCAATGAATTTAAAAATGTTATGAATATAGTGTGCCATATGGAAATAAACACAATTAGGTCAAGAACAACTAGAAAAACATCTTATTACATTGTATGGGATAATTTACAAAATTTGTTAAAAAAATCCTAATTTCAATAGCATGGTATTTTAGTTTAATTAATTGATCTGACTGTAGTGGATGTCTTTGTAAATACTTTAGTTGTTTTGTTGAATGTTATAATCATATCTATTTTTAATTACTTGTATAAAATTGTTATGATATTTCTCTTGTATGTTAAAACAATAAACCTGTTTTGAAAAAAAAAAAAAAAAAAAAAAGGAAACCATTCATACTCATTTAAAAATTAATAAACTATAACTGTGAATAATCCTCTGGTTAGCATTTGCCTAGAACAGACATAGAGGAGAGCTTCAGTATGTCACTCTCTTCTGTTAAATTTAAGTATTATATAAATGCAGACAGAAAGATGTACACATTGGTTTACATTGTCTTCAGGCATGATCTATTCTCAACTGGTGAAATGCAATTTAGAAATGTTTGAATGGTAGGGTCTCTTTCATTGTTAAGTTCAGATGCTGAAATTGTTACCCACTGATAAAAATCCAGATGTGTGTGTGTGTGTGTGTGTGTGTGTGTGTGTGTGTGTGTGTGTGTGTGTGTGTGTGTGTGTGTGTGTGTGTGTGTGTGTGTGTGTGTGTGTGTGTGTGTGTGTGTGTGTGTGTGTGTGTGTGTGTGCGTACGCGTGCACGTCTGTGTATTTATGTGCACTTGCATAATTAGAAATTTATTTTACAAAGAAATGAAGAGAACTAATCTGTGATAAAGGACTTTATATACAAGTACAATTTATCACTAACATGGATAGTTATTTACCTCATAAGCTACAGTTTGGAAGGCCTACAATAATTTTCCAAGGGAAAATTTCTTTACCAAAAGATCAGAGCATTTAGAAGTGCATCTATTATATAGGAGAATCTTTAGGCAGGTTATCTTTATTTTAATAATTACATCAACCCATGCACATTTCGAGCATGCATAAAGCTACATTAAATGTGTTTTATGATTATTTTCTAGTTTGAAGTCCCACTTATACATTTCTCCATTTTTTATGCTTTAGTAAATAAGTAAGAAAGAAAACATCAGGCCTGCAGTATAACAATATGACAGTAATTAGGAGTTCAGTGTCTAACTCTCATGATAGTATGAGAATGACTGTCCAGAATACTTAAGGCCAGAGGGTATACAAAATCAAACAAATGAATCAGATAGGGATCAAAATGATGTTTAAAACACTGGTGACTTTAAAATAGGTAGAGTTGATACTGAAATAATATTAAACAGTAAAATTTTATTTATATTTATTTATTTTTAGCTAGCTATTCAGGCTGGCCCAAAGGCCATTTTCAGCAATGACCAAGGTTCAGAGAACAACAACAGAAACTATCACAAATGGCAATAGAAAAATATAATATTTATTTATTTATTTATTTTATTTTACATTGTTGATTGGGATAGTCTGACTGGATGCATGCCCATTTTCAGCGGAGGCCCGGGGAGAAAAGCTCCAAGGGTAAGCAGATACAGCATTACATAATACCAGCATTACATATTACAAACAGACTATTTACAGAGATTACATAAGTAAGCAAGTTAAACAAGTTCCACAGGTTACAGTTAATTCTGAGCACAAGTCAGGATTAAATTAAATTACACAGTAAACTGGTTAATAGATTTTTACACATTCTAGAGAGAGTTAGCCAGGTTTGATACATTGACATAGCCAGTTAAGTGACAAATGTTGTTTGAGTCTTGTTTTAAATTGACCTAAGGTGGAAAGTAAGGTAATATCAGCTGGAAGAGAGTTCCAGGATCTACTTACAGAGTTTGCAAAGAGAGAATCACCGGCTGTGTTACTAATTTTGCTAGTCTGAATTAATAGTTTCTTAGAGGATCAAACTGGTCTAGGATTGTTATAGGGGGTGATAATATTTTTAAGTGCAGGAGTATTGTCCGGATTATAGAGGATTTTACAGGCCATAATCAGTTGGTTATACTGGATTAGGCTGGGTAGTTCAAGCCACCCAAGCTGATTTAGATTGATTCAATGATGTGTCCTAAAAGGCAGGCCAGTGGCAAACCTGGCAATGTGGATGTAGCAAATTGAGTGTTTGTTAAGGACAGTCTTGTTTAAATTCGAGAGTAGAGGGGATGCATACAGAAGGGTTGAAAGAAGGTGAGAGCGAGCTATGGCAATTTTAGCTGGAGGGGTTAGGAAGGCTTTTATTCTGTAAAGTGACCCTAGTTTTCTATTGATGGTTTTGATAGTTTGGTTAACATGTAGGTCAAATTTTAGATTATTGTCTATGATGACACCTAATAGTTTTGTAGATGGGTCAGGGGAGATTATTGTGCCATCATTTGATTTTATGGTAAAGGTGAAAGTGGTAGACCTACATGTTGGTGAAAATAACAGCATTTTAGTTTTTATGATGTTCAGAAAGCCAGTTTTCTATTGTATTAAAGGTGGTCTGGGTAGTTGACCATAACTCTACTGGAGATGTGGCTGATATTAATACAATATGCAATATTCAAGCAATACAATTACAGTAATTAATCTAGTTATACAGCAGCAAATGTCTGACTACAAAGGACACTTGACTATTTAGTGATGTGTGGTCATAAAATTATCACAATGAAATTTTTAATAAGAAATACTATTTACAAAAAAACTATCAAACATTTTTAATTATTTTCAGTACAGAATGTTCCTTTAATTTTTGGAAGGTTAGAAGAGGTCGCTACTTTCTCATGTCTAGTAGCAGGTATATGATTTTTTTATCTTGCTCAAACACCATAAAGAACATTGGCATATATAATATTTATTCCACTTATTTATTAATTTACATTTGTGTACTAGAGTAGAACACTGATTAAAATTGACAAATTACAAGCCCAGCCCTGGGTAAATCATAATAATCATAATTTTATCTCGTGTCTGTCACGTATATTACTGAATATCATTTTTAAAATGTTTTAATTTCTTGGAGCTTTTCTCCCTGGGCCTCCACTGAAAAAGGGTCCTTGATTAAACCAAGTTGAAAAAAAAAACAGTAAACAAAGTTAAAGTAAAAATAAATAACATAAAATAAAAATAATGTAACAAAACCATATACAGTATACAAATAATGGTTTACATTAATGAGTAAACATAGCAAAATCTAACAAACACTATATACATAGAAGATATAGCAATCTAAATATGTGTATGGCTATATAACTGTAATAAAAAAGGAAAACATAGTTAAAGTAGGGGAAGCACAAGTGATAGAGATATGGATAGTAGTAGCTGGTTTTGGAAAACTAATAGAGACCAGTAAGATGAAAGACAGGACTAGATTATTTATAGTCCCTGGGATTCAATAACAGGATTTCTCCATACCAGAATAGTGCAGCAACTTCTGCATGGAATATGGACGCTGAGCAATTCAGTAAACAAGGCTGGAGGCATGCATGAGCCTGCTAGCACTATTTTGACATGGACACCACTGAATAATGCTAATTACCTCATTTGTGTGTGAAAATTATGCAAATTAGGTGAATTAGTGATTCAGCAAGCAGGCAGGCATCCGTGCCAGAACAGTGTCCATTGCAAAAATGTATTTGGTTACTGACCATTTACATTTCTGAAAAAATCAAAATGGGGGCATGACAGCTCAAAGTAAAGCATTTATTATAATCATTAGGCATGCCAATGGTGAAAAATATGGCCATTGGTATGGAAAGGAGTTGCAAAATTATAAAATTAAAGTTTATTTTTGGCCGATTTCGGATGTTTAAGCATAGCGCAGCGGCACGCAAATGAGATTGTGCTGAAAATAAAAATAAAAAAAGGTTAAAAGACTATTTTAAGTGAAATCTGCATTTTGCCATTATAGTGATTAGCATGCAGAATCAAAAGAATAACAGGTAACACTGGTTGCTAAGGGCACATTGGAGCTCCCCGGCTTCCATTTGAGCTTAGTTAAGCACAGCTAAGCAAGGAGGTGTATCTGAGGCTGTATTTACTCATTCCATGAAATGAAGAGCATATTCACATCCAGGGGAGGGCCATTTCTGCTTAAAAGTCTTTACTTTAGCTAAACAGGTTGTGTTGTGTACAGTGGGTCTTAACTGTTTACATTTGGGCAGTGGGTTTGCACAGCATGCTGCGGGGCTTAAAATGGGTGGAAATGAGAAGGGAAAAAATAAAAAAAATGGGGAATAGCAGAATAAACAAAAATAAAGTACAAATAACATAGCTGGCTGGTGGAATGTATTATAGTCAGCCCATCAGACAGGCAGCATCTGCAGCACAACAGTATAAACTGTGCAAACACTTTTCAGTCTGTTTTTCCCCACAAACTCTGTACCCTTGGTGTACACACTCAGGGGAGTTTTAACCAACAAAATGTTAGGGGCTGCTATTGCTTTGATGCATTAGTATGTGCTAGAGGCTGAGGGCAGTGAGGAGGATAATGCTAACAAACACCCCAGACTGAGGAGAAGGAGAAGAGTGTTCAGACCCAGGGTAACCTACCAGGGGCTACATGATCTGGAGATAATAGAGAGCTACAGGGTGGACAGGGACTTACCTCAGCAACTCATTGAGCTGTGCCGGCCTCACCTCAAACCCAGAGCCAACAGAGGGAACCTGTGCCAGTGGATACCAAGGTATGTGTAGCCTTAAGAATACTAGCTACAGTTATTTTCCAAAGACCTACTGGAGACATCATGGGAGTCTCACAGGTATCTGCATCCAGGGTACTCCACCAATTCCTGGATGCCATGCTACCACATGCCTGTGAGCACATTTACTTCTCCAGCACCCGTGAGGAGAGTACCAGCAATATGTGCCTCTTCCACCATGTAGCAGACTACCCAGAGATACTGGGTGCCATAGACTGCATGCACATTCACATCAAAGTACCACCCAGAGAACAGGGTAAGGTCTTTCACTCCATCAACTGCCAGGTCATGTGCAATGTCCAGGGCATTATCATTAATTTGTGTGTGATGACAGGCCTGGAAGGTATCATGACTCCCACATCTGGCATTCCTCACAGCTGTACCAGGGATTTGCCAGGGGGGACATCCCATATGGCCATCTGGTGAGGGATGCTGTCTGCGCACTGTTGCCATGGATGATGACACCCATCGGAAATGCACACACACCCACTCAAGAACACCATAAGGAGGCACACGTACAAACCAGGATCATTATGGAGCATGTGTTTGGGATGCTCAAGTCATGGTTCCACTGCCTTGACATATCTGGTGGAGCCCTGCAGTACTGTCCAGCCACATGTGCACACATGTTCTTAGTATATAACATGCTACAGATTATGATCCTACAGAAACAGCTGCAGCAGGAACAGCATGGGGAAGGGCCATAAAACCCCTCACCATTGCTAAAGTCCACACAGGCACAGAGGGACTCAGAGAAAGAACTTCCTGTGACAGTTCCTGTAGGCAGACGGAGGTGTGCCTAGTATGCCCTGGCCTTGGCAAAGAGGCAATGCATAGCACACACACTGGCACTGTAGGGAACCAGGGACTGACACCTCTCTCTGACTCGTAAACACAGTAAAATGGATGCCACACACATCACACTACCTGTACCTTACCATGTATAGGCAGTATACTGCATGCATCCGACATAGGCAGCCCTCAAGCACCATCCTCACAACTGCCACATGCACAAGGTAAGCCAGCCTTCTTAACATTAAATGAAAGGAATAGTATGTTCTAGTAGCATATCTGTGATATTGCTGCATGCATGAAAGGGAATGGGGTGGCCTGCTGAGATAGCAGCAGACAACTGACAGATATGTGGGACACCAGGAAATGTGTGCCCAGTGCTGGCTTCCCTACATTATGCAGTAGTATCCAAGGTGACAAATCCCACTGCAGTATATGTGGGGTCCAACTAACTGGGGGGTCATAGGTCACATTTACTGATGTCAGTGTGGGGGTCCCATGCTCACCCCTCAGCCTCACCCAGCAAGTCAGCTGTAGAAAACCATAAAGAAATGTGTGGCAAAGGCCCACAGATGGTGACAATGATGAAATACCCCCCTATAGACTTACACAGTGATAGCATTGCAGGTCTTGCAGTTGCAGTAAAGCTCTGAAGGGTAAGACATCTGAAACTCAAATGTATGCCATTGCAATCTAACCTGTGGCCTTTAGTGATATGCCTCTAGTCTCCAAGACAGGGAACAATAATATATTAAATGGAACCAAAATGTAAAGCAAATATCAGCACAGTCTGTGCAAATGTGGACACTGGACAGGTATGCCCCCATACCCATATTCCCATAGAAATGCAGTAACATGTATGTTTCCTGGGAAATGGCAGCAGAGTACACATTACCAGGTCTGCCCCAATCAACATGATAACTTGTTGCATGTCCATCATATGCAGGGGTCAATGAGCTATATATATGTGTGGTTAATGCTGTCAGGATGTGGCCAGTACCTACTCCCAGCTGTTGTCATAGTGGCCTAGGTACAGTGCTGGCTTTAACAGGACCATGTTCCAAGAACTGCAGTGCCAACTATTCTCCATGTTAGCTGCACCTATGGTAGGAGTTTTACACACTGTCCAGATGTCAATATCTGTTAATGCAGGAAAGATGTACAGGTCATGGATGGGGGGGGGGGGGATACACATATGGACTGTACAAAGCTTGGAGTAACCTACACAGTGCATGCCATACCTCTCAACTGTACAGACCTATTGCAGAATGTCCAGAGGTTTGCATCATAATTGTAGTCTGTATAACATGAAATAGTGGTTGTCTGGCAATTCACTGCCAAATCAAGTAAGACTAAAGTCAGACTTCATACCCTATAGTAACATGCATGCTAATGCAAAACCTGTTATTGAATCATCTTTCTAGGTTTGTAAGGCCAATACTTAAAAATGGTCCCTGTATTTAGGCATCTGTCCCCCAGTTACTTATGGGTTTGTCCATATGTCTGGCTCTCAGAAAATGAGAGGTATGGTGCCTAGTAAAACAGCAGGTACCTGAAGGTCAGTGTATAAAAGGCTGCCACCTTTCTGTGTCAGCACTGACAACATGTCACTGGCCATCAGCCATACCCCTGGAATGACACAGGTTGTCACTGAAGGAGCACAAGTGTGCTTTGTATATCTGTTCTGCTTGTCCTAATATTGCATTTGTCTGCCAACTATTTGCAAAACAAGAATGGGTCATGTTAAAATAGCAATGCCAGACAGTGGGGAAGCAGACTTCCTACCCATAAGACCAAACTAGTAATTACCAAACTGGTCTCGCAACTGTCTATGTTTGGGAAAACATTATTAACACCCTGTCCCCATGTGTGGGCCTTTGTCTGACTGTCATATTATGGCCTGTCCAGATGTCAGTCTGTGATGGTATGACACCTAGGACCACATGTAGCCTCATAATAACATATACCAACACAAACTGTCTAAGGACCACAGCAAATGGGGTGGTGTAATGATGGACAACCTGCTAAATAGTTACACTCAGAGCTGTGAAGTCCACAACCCTGTGTGCAATGTAACAGCATGTACCCTGCTCACATCAGAATTACAAATACATAACAGCAGCCACTGTGGCCAAAGCCTGTGACTGGACTACAGAAGGACAAAGAGACACACATAAGGGGAAGGGGAACCACTGTCCAGACAAATGGAGAATGTGCAAACCAGAACAGATTGTGCAATAACATAGGTGCCATGCAGTGTAAGGAGTCAGTACACATCACCTGCAAATACACAACACATATCCATGTAAGTGGAGGTCAGCAACAATACAAAACACAAACAATGGACACCTCATAAGCAAAATCACATAAGGACTTCACAAACATATAAGCCAGAGACCATGTAGACTCCACACACCAGGGTCTTGCAAACACTAAGGCCTTACCCCAAACCCCAAACACTTACCCTACACAGATAGGCTAACAGCACTGTCCCTCTACCCCAGACCATACAGACTCTGCTGAGGTGACTCCTGTCTGGCATCCAACCAATCCAGATGCTGCCTTGATGGGACTGTTGCACAACTGGAACTCAAGGCCCACTCCATCAACCTATAGGTGCAGCATCAACCTGGGCTGGAATATCAGTATGGCTTGTTGTTGTTGTGACAGATACATGTACCACACACACCCCCATCTGTGGAATACACTCCTTGTCGACAGAAAGACAAGTGCTTCATTATCCCTAGTGATGTGCTCCCTGTAAAAGTGCACGGGAAATTCAAAATACAGTCCTGTGATCCCACCTGTGCCCTGCTGGACAGGTGCTCTATGTGCTGACATGTTGTAACATGGGCTACACTCTCATCTGCATGGGTTATAAGGGCTTCAGGTCCAATATCCTACTAATGTCATAACAACCTGTCAACCTATACCTATCAGTGGTTCAACACATTACTCTGTACTACTCTGCCACTGACATACCTGGAAGTCACAGTGCTATGTGAAATATACTACACATATAATGGACATTTCTGCGCAGTAGAATACACTCTGTACCTAAACCCATACCTCCCAACCCCTGACAGCAAGACATCTGGACATAAGTCATAAAGAAAAGTGAGGCAAAGGCACAGTGATAGGCACTTGTAAATATTGCCCTTACATACTGAGAAAGTTGGTAGAATAAGGGGTTTTGCATTAGCAGGAATTGTCTGAAGGTTATAAAGTCTGAAACACTAATGTCTGTCATTATTTTGTAACATCAGTCTTCAAATATATTCAACTAATTTGCCATAAAAACACAAGTTTATGTAGACTGGACAAAAGTTCTAGACAAACACCCAGACAATCTGCCAAAAATGTATAGTTGAGAGGTATGGTCACAGTAGGATATGACTTTTCAGGTAAGAAGAATAGCACACAAGCAGGAGATCCCCAGCCAGTATATCATCAAGTTGCTGCACTGCTTACACAGCTTCATCAGTCAACCAGCTGTAGCCACACCTCTCAACTGGCCTTTTTGGGCAAGAATGTATATAGCCGGGGTCATAATATTGGTATATAATATTGGTCTGTATATCATACATCATGTATTTCTCTGGTAAAGCATTATGATGATTTGAGGATGTCTGTCACTAGGTAATGACACAAAATGTTGCAGTGTCAGACTTCAGATATGTCAAAAAATGTCTGCTGAAACAAACCATGTACCTCTAGGAAAGTCCTGTTTACTTTTGAGAGGTATGGCTGTAGCACACAAATCCCTGGACCAGAATACAACTATGTCTGGAATGGAGCCCCACTCTCACTATAGAAGGTCATACTGGGCATCATCCTACACTTAGAGAATCACAGGCCATGTTGAAACACACATCAGACTATACAACTGTATTGTGCATATATGTGTTTGCATACAGACAGCTTTGTACACCTTAACTGTCGCTACACACACCCATCAGACAAGATTACCCTCAGCTAGCTATAGGTGGCCCATATGTGATATATCTGCATCTGCTGCATGTGATACACAAACATATATATGAGCAACAGATAATTTATTTTTTATTTAACATTTGTTTACCGGGAAAGTCTAACTTGGAACAAAGCCAATTTTCAGTGGAGGTCGAGGGAGAAACGCTCCAATTGTATGTCTTTGTAACATGGGAGGAAACTGGAATACCTGGAGAAAACCCACACAAATGCAGGGATGACATGCAGACTCCACACAGAAGTCACTCCAGCCAAGAATTGAACCGTAGATCCTCTTGCTGTAAGATGACAAAGCTACCACTGCACCACTGCACCATCCAAGGGTCAACAATATGTCAAGCATGCACACACATAGAAGTGGGGAAGAGAGAGAGAGACATTCATAGAGAGAAAGACACACAGGGGGACACACAGAGAAGGAGTCATACACTGGGATACCCTGAATGGCATAGAATGATGTCCTGTTGCGGACAGTGGCATACCAGTTGTAACCAGTCGCATGTGCCAGCATGAAGGCGAAGCTCCATTATGTAACAGTACTGAGGTGGGGGTTATAATATCACATCACCTGCCTTTGTGTGTGTGTGTGTGTGTGTGTGTGTGTGTGTGTGTGTGTGTGTGTGTGTGTGTGTGTGTGTGTGTGTGTGTGTGTGTGTGTGTGTGTGTGTGTGTGTGTGTCTGTCTGTCTGTAGGTTTAACTATTAGGAGGCTGTTCCCACTCAGTACACTTCCCATTGTCCTACTTCACAAGATCTGATGCTGTCATTCACATTATAAGTACTATTGGACACCTCTCAGCTCTATAAGCTCTGTAGTGCATGCAATAACTGCGTAACACTATAGTACAAATAACTAGATAGGTAGGGGTTCTAATCCCAGCCCTGGCAAATGTAAGTATGTGTGTTTGTGTGATTGTTTGTAGGTGACTCTAAAGACAACCACAAAGCATTCTATAGCTATGTCAATAATCTAAAGGGGAACACTCAGATCTGCTCTGAGTTACAGCACAATGGCACTAAATATACAGAACCAACTGATATTGCCAACATCCTAGCAGATAGGTTCAGTGCTAACTTTACCCCCCTCTCACCCCCCTAGAGGGCCCATCTCTATACTGGAAGAATACAAAGTTCCTATAATCACGGCTGCACAGGTAAAAAACACACTCTCCAAAGCCAAGAACACAGCATCCATGGGACCTGACAATATCCCAGACTGCGTTCTACATGAACTACAGAATGAACTGGCACCCTACCTAAGTACCATGTTCAATCATAGCCTCACCTCAGGCTTTGTACCCACTGAATGGCGCACTGCGATGGTTATCCCACTCCACAAAGAGGGAGCCACGATGGACCCCAGGAACTACCACCCATTAGCCTGACGAGCCTTGTCTGCAAGGCCATGGAATGTATCATCATGGAACTCATAAACAAAGACATTGGTAATCTCCAAACTCTGGACCCTCCCCAGTTTGGATTTGTAAAAGGCAGATCATGTCTCCTATACCTGACTGACTTCTTTGAAGCAGTCACCAAAGCCATAGATGAGGGTAAAATGGTTCACACAGCTTATCTAGATCTTGCCAAGGCTTTCAACACCATCTCTCACTCTGGAATTATAGATAAGTTCACTAAACTAGGTATAAATCCCTATGTCACAAGATGGGTTGCCAACTGGCTCACAGACAGAACTCACACTGTGAAAGTAGCGGATTCCAAATCTGACATCAGACCAGTGACAAGTGAAGTACCACAGGGTCAGTCCTGGGTCCTCTCCTGTTTGATATCTACATCTCTGAAGTGCAGGCCAATACAGAAGGTCTTTGGCTAACAAAGTTTGCAGATAACTGCAAACTAGGAGCCATAATCAAAACTCCTAACGATGCGGACAAACTACAAAAGGGCCTCACTGAAACAGATACCTGGTATCAAAGCCATGGCCTGAAGCTCAATGCCAAAAAGTGTATTGTCATCCCCTTTGGTAAAAACTCTGTACCCATGAACTACCACATAGCTGGTAGTCTACTTAATACCGAAAATGTGATAAGAGACCTTGGGACACAGGTGGACAGTAGTCTCTCCTTTGATAATCACATCACCACAGTGGTCAGGAAATCCTTCTACATGGCTCATCTCATCACAAAAAGATTCTCATCCAGAAAAAAAGAGGTCATTGTTCCCCTCTACTCATCACTCATTTGACCCATTATAGAGTAGAATGCCCCTTTTGGTATGTACCTCACAAGACATCTACAACAACTGGAAAGACCACAGAAATACCTCACAAAGAGGATTACTGGCCTCAAACAGATGCCCTATGCAGACCGTCTCAAAAAACTACAGCTTTACTCCATCGCATATCGCCTACTCAGGGGCGATCTCTGCCTAACATACAAAGCTATGTCAAACCCAGAGCTGTTGGACATGCTCCACTTAAAGAAATCCCAATCCCTCCGAGCTACATACTCTAGGGACCTAAACTTTGTCACCACAATAAACAGAACATGCTGGAGGGATAGATTCCTGTCCCAGAGACTTCCCATATTCTGGAACAGACTACCTATCTATGTCAAACAGAGCTCCTCATTAGCACGCTTCAAAAAAATCTTGATTATTGGATGGGAAATGGGAAATTCACCCCGTGGATCACTTCTGTGGCTCTGCTCAACAGGGGCACAGGAAAATAATTTTTTTGGGTGGTGAAAGCCAGGGTACATTTTTTGGCTAGGCTTATATGGGCCCTAGGGCCAATAGCCTAGTACCTACCTATGAAACAGTTTTAGGCCATTCCACACAGTACATTTCCCAGTGCCCCATTTTAGCAGTCCTGCTGATATCAATCCCTTAGAAGTACCTTTGCGCAGCACAGCCCTATAATCTCTGTGGTGCATGCAATAAATATGTAATAGCATAGTACAAATAGCTAGATAGGTAGAGGTTCTATTCCCATTTCTGGAAAATGTGTGTGTGTGTGTGTGTGTGTGTGTGTGTGTGTGTGTGTGTGTGTGTGTGTGTGTGTGTGTGTGTGTGTGTTTCTCCACCCACCACACTTCCCAGTGTCCTACTTTAGCAGGCCTGCTGATGTCATTCACCTTAGAAGCACCT
This sequence comes from Protopterus annectens, assembly GCF_019279795.1. NCBI lineage: Eukaryota > Metazoa > Chordata > Ceratodontiformes > Protopteridae > Protopterus > Protopterus annectens. Next base: position 102,474,360 of record NC_056741.1, read on the forward strand.
TTGGGCACTTGCCAGCTCTATAAGCTCTGTAGCACATGTGATAACTGTATAACACTATGTGTGTGTGTGTGTGTGTGTGTGTGTGTGTGTGTGTGTGTGTGTGTGTGTGTGTGTGTGTGTTTTCATAGGTGGAACAGTTTTAGGCCATTCACAACCACTACACTTCCTAGTGGTCTACTTTAGCAGTCCTGCTGATGTCATTCCTCAAAGAAGTACCCTTGGATAGCTCTCAGTGATGCATGAAATAACTACACAATGATATAGTACAGATAGGCAGGGGTTCTATTCTCAGGTCTGGCAAATGTATGTGTGTGTGTGTGTGTGTGTGTGTGTGTGTGTGTGTGTGTGTGTGTGTGTGTGTGTGTGTGTAGAAGTGTATATACAAGCGATTGTAAGTGTGTATATTTGTAGGACAAAGAATTTTGAGGACTTTCCCACCCACAACACTTCCCAGTGCCCTACATTAGCAGTCCGGCTGATTTCATTGTCCTTAGAAGTACCTTTGGATAACAGTCATCCCTATAAGCTCCATGGTGCAGGTAATAAGTAACAGTATAGTACATATAACTAGATGGGCATGGGTGCTACACTCAGTTATAGCAAATGTGTGTGCATGTGAAGAAGTTTGTATGAAAATGTATTTTTTGCCCTTCCCACCCAGTACATTTACCATTGCCATACTTTACAAGGGCTCTTGATGTAAGTCACCTTAGACATACCTTGTGACACTGTTAAATCCTATAAGCTCTGTAGACATGTGATAACTGCATAACTAAATAGGTAGGGGTTCTAAACTCAATACTGGCAACTGTAGTACTGTGTGTGTGTGTGTGTGTGTGTGTGTGTGTGTGTGTGTGTGTGTGTGTGTGTGTGTGTGTGTGTGTGTGTGTGTGTGAGAGAGAGAGAGAATCATATCCAATGGGGGGTGTGGGCTATACCATTTTGAGATGTGTACCACCCAGTAAATGTCCCATTGCCATACTGTACAAAGCCTGCTGATGTCATTCACCTTAGATGTACCTGTATACACTTGTTAGCCCTCTAAGCTCTGTGGTGTATGCAATAACAGTGTAATACTATGGTGGAAATAATTAGATAGGTAAGGGTTCTAATCTCAATACTGACAACTCTAGTAGTTTGTGTGAAGCATATCCCCTGTGGCTGTTGTTTGTGTATGTTATACCATTTTAAGGCCTGTTTACCCCTACCCATGACATTATCCTGTTGACGCCCTACCCATGACATTACTTTAAAGAGCCTGTTAATGGCATCTGCCTCACATGCACTATATAACACTGTACAGCCCATACCAGTCATCTGTACAGATGTACATGGAATATGCACGTTTGAAACCCATATATCATCTGTGTCCCCTAACAATGAGCATTCCTGTGATAGCATTACAAAATATGTCACAGTTACTGTAGTGACACACATGCCAGCATCAGACATTGTGTCTGACACATCATGCTGATGCAAAATCTGTCACTCTATCACTTGTGCAGGTTTGTTGGAGCAGTAGACAAGACCAATCGCTATGTCAGGTGGGTTATCCCACCATCCATGAAGGCATTTGCAAGATTACTTGTTGTAAGTGGTTGCATGTTAGATTTATTTTATTTTATTTATTTATTTTACATTTGTTAACTGGGATGGTCCGACTGGACACAGGTCCATTTTTAGTGGAGGGCCAGGGAGAAAGGCTCCACAGTAAGTAAAATTTTACATAGTATGTTAAAATACAGTATACAGCAGAAGAAAAAACAAGACCTATTTATACAGAAAAAATAGTTACACATGGCTAATAACAGAATAAGTATACAAATTCAATCCCAGGCATATAATCTATGTGGAGCATGTCATGTGTACGCAGCACTATAGTACATGCAAGTGGATACGTAGGGTTACTAATATGTCTATTGGCAACTGTGTATGTGTTTCTGTATGCACCACCCCTGTGGCTGTCTTTAGTGTGTGTGTATGTGATGGCTATACCATTTTGTGTGCCTCTTCCACCCTGTGAATTCCCCCACTGCCAACCTAGTGTCAGCCCATATAGATGTCATCCACTGTACAAGCACAGTTACACAGTTTCTAACACCAAGCCACTGTGATGCATGCAATGATCATATAACTGTGTGTGTACAATATACAGTGATCACATCACTGTGTATTATACATTAATAGATGGGTAGCTCATCTACTCTGATAAGTGTCACCTCCATGTGCATGTGTGTTTCAATGCATGTCCCCATGCAGTGGTGTGCATGTGTGTGTGTGTGTGTGTGTGTGTGTGTGTGTGTGTGTGTGTGTGTGTGTGTGTGCATGTGTGTCAGATGAATCCTAATAGCCCATGGAATTGTCACCCAATTCAATAGTAGTGGCAGACACTGCCACATTACAGTACCATTGTGCTATCTGTGTTATGTATCTAATGCTATCATTCATAAGACTGTGCTGGTAAGGGCTGTGCTCAGCCCTTCATCAACTGCCCCATGTACAGGCCTATGACTGTGTGTGCAGTATCAACACGAGAGGCCAGACATGTATATGAAATAGCAGACACACATGCTGGTTATTGTCAAATTAGAATAACAGAGGCTGACCAGTGCCAGGAATACATACCCCAAACTTGTCCCCAAACATCCCAGATATGCTCAGAATTAGTTCAAAATGATGTGAAAATTACTGAACCTACACACATTGCTAACATACTGGCTGACAGGTTCAGTGCAAACTTCTCCCCCCCTCCCCCCCCAAAAGGAGAGATATCTATTCCAGAGGATTGTAGCCCCCCAAACATCTCCAACACCCAGGTGAGAACTGCCCTCACTAAGGCAAAAAACACAGCATCCATGGGACCGGATGGTGTCGCGGCTGTGTGCTTCATGAACTCAACGAGGAATTAAACCCACAGTTAGGTCATCTGTTTAATCTTATTCTCACCTCAGGATACGTTCCCAAGGAGTGGAGTGGCGCGGGCGACTGTGGTCCCACTTCATAAGGCGGTGCCTCCACAGACCCTGGAAATTACCGCCCCATTAGCTTGACAAGCCTTATCTGCAAAGCCATGGAGAGGATCATAATGGAACTCATAAATAAAGACATAGGGAACTTGCAGACTTTGGATCCAACCCAGTTTGGCTTTGTCAAAGGCAGATCCTGCCTCTTAAACTTGGTTGACTTTTCGAGAGACAGTCACCAAGGCCATTGATGAGGGAAAGGCAGTCCATACAGCCTACCTCGACCTGGCAAAGGCCTTCGACACAATACCCCACTCAGGTATCATCGAAAAACTCATCAGCTTTAATGTAAACCCATACATCACAAGATGGGTTGCAAACTGGCTAAGCGGCAGAACCCACAGGGTCAGAGTTGCTGGAGCCATGTCAGACTCAAAGCCTGTCACAAGTGGTGTCCCACAGGGCTCAGTCCTGGGTCCACTCTTGTTCGGCATCTACTTTTCTGAAGTACAAGCAAACACAGGAGGGTTATGGCTGACAAAGTTTGCAGATGACTGCAAACTGGGCGCCATAGTCGAAACACATCTGACACAGATATCCTCCAGAAGGGCCTCACAGAAACGGATAACTGGTGCCAGAGCCATGGCCTGAAGTTAAACGCCAAAAATGCATAGTCATACCCTTGGAAAAACAAGGTTACCCCTAGCTACCATATAGATGGCAATCCACTGAGCACAGAAAAAGTCATCAGGGATCTGGGGACCCAAGTTGACAGTAGCCTTCGTTTGACACTCATGTTGCTAAAGTAGTTAGGAAAACCTTCTATATCGCCCACCTGATCATGAAGGGATTCACATCTAGATCAAGGGAGGTCATCGTCCCCTGTACTCATCACTCATTAGACCTATGATTGAGTACAATGCCCGTTCGAATGTATCTGACCAGACACCTGATGCAGCTTGAAAGGCCCCAAAGTTCCTCACCAAAAGGATAAAGGGTCTCAAAATATGTCTTATGCTGCCCGACTGAAAGAACTCCAGCTCTATTCAGTCTCATACCGCTTGCTCAGAGGTGACCTGTGCCTGACATATAAGGCCATGTCAAACCCAGATTTGATGAATATGCTTCACCTCAAAAATCTAGATCCCTCAGAACCACAAGGGCGGAGACTTAAACCTTGACACGGTTATAAATAGAACGTGCTGGAGGGACAGATTCATCACCCAGAGACTCCCTATGCTGTGGAACAAAATCCCAGTACATGTGAGGCAGAGCACCTCGCTGGCCTTGTTCAAGAGGAATCTTGACCAATGGATGGGAGATCGCAGATATACCCCAGGGATTACTTCAGTGACACTGCTTGACAGAGGCACAGCAAAATGATAGGCATAGTTTTTATTCAAACTAAAGGGGTGGCGAAAGCCACATAACTATGGGCTAGGCTTATAAATGCCCTTGGGCAGATAGCCTAGTATGAACCTATGAACCTATGAACCTATACACAGTACCAGGCACACCCTCATCAACTGCATGATGGTCGAGTGGATGTGACAGAAATGGCAGGGCCAACAGGTGATAATAGCCAAATCTGTTGCAGTTAAAGTATGGCTAAGCTTGTGAGGGACCTATTGCAAGTGCTCAAGTAGCCTCTTCTGTATGTGTGAGCATGCAATCCTACAGAACACCCAGGTGACATGTATGAAGGCTAGGTGGCTGTGTCAAGGGTATGTATGCAAGGTCATACTGTCTGCCACAATTGCCCCTCAGATACTGTTGCATGTAAACACACCTGGTAAACATGTACATATACAGGTGTACCTTAGCTATGAAATGGTCACTGTGCTTCAAATCTGCCTTACTCATCATTGCTACTGTCAGCAGGTCCACAGCCTGCAGACACACAGACACCTGGAACACAAACAGAATACAGTATGTGACACTACAATCAGTCAGCAGTACTAACAACAATAGTGCATCATGGTTAGCAAGGTAAATATACCTCAATGTCTACCCATAATTACTGCCAGCAGACAGCACCTTACACAGCATGACATTGCTACACTGTACTATAGTCACCCTGTGCATCAGACCCATATGAGCATGTCTGTGCATTAATGGTATGGGTAACAGGGTTGTAGCATAAGTATTATCACATGCACAGGATGTGGATTTGGATTGCCAGAGGTCTAAGTTGGGCCTTATGTGTGTGTGTGTGTGTGTGTGTGTGTGTGTGTGTGTGTGTGTGTGTGTGTGTGTGTGTGTGTGTGTGTGTATGTCTTGAGGGTTGGTGTTCAACTGGGCCATGCAGAGGAGCTGTGCATGTCTGGTGGTGACTGGCCTGTGATAGGGATGTGTGAGTGTTTACACACAATCAAGCAATGTGGATGCCCGACACAGGGCTATATTGGACAGCCATGGACCATACATGACACGATGTATGGTTCACCATCTCCTGGGAGGGATGCATGAACTGGTTCTGCCAGGAGTATCACTGGCAATGCCAGGCCCAAGGGCAGATGTAGTACTACTCCCTGATGGTGACTGCTGTCTGCTGGATGCAAACCCCTTATAGCACTAGCCAGGTCAATGTGCCTATGGCCTGCTCTGATGTGGTGCAGACAGCAGCCTCCCTTTCGTAGTGCTGTTGATACTGCCACTATGGGACTGTGAATGTCCACAGCCATGTGGCCTCACAGCTGATCATGTTGCTGACCTACATACACCTGGATGATGCCCTACTCCCACCACATGCTCAAGTACAGACATTGCACAGTCAAACAGTGACAATGTGACAATGTCTCATCCCACTGTTTATCCATGACATCGGCAAGATGACATATGGCATCACGAATGCCTTGGAGGTCATCATGCATGGCAGGAGCGCTGCATTCATGACCCTGAGCATCTGTCTGGTGTTGCCTGTGCCTCCATAATGACTGTAAAATGCATCTGGTGACACTTGTTGTAGCACTTGTGACAGGGGCTTGATGGGCAGCAATCCGCTGTCAAGCACCTCAACTAACTAAAACAAAGCACTGTTTGTCCAAAATTAAAGTAATAAAAAACAGGAGTCAGATAATTATTACTTAATTATTATGACTTTAATTTTGGACAAACAGTGCATCGTTTTAGTTAGTTGAGTTTATTTTCATTTTTTGTGAATTTTTAAACCGCCCTTAACCTGTACATTATATGTGGCTGCTGGGGATTGGGTTTGTATGGGCATACTGACTGTGTGTGGGGACATGGTTTGTGAAAGTGGGATACCAAACAATGGCACAGATTCAGGCACCAACAACCCCACCTGTGTCTCACTATGACCACCATCATCATGGGAGTCTGCTATGACACTTACATCAAGTTGTGAGGAGGAGGGACACCAACCCCTGTGTTCACCTGCGAGGGGAAGGCAACATATGTAAATTAATACTCTGCAGTATTATGTTTGCTGATACACACAAACACACACACACACACACACACACACACACACACACACACACACACACACACACACACACACACACACACACACACACACACACACACACACACACACACACACACACACACACACACACACACACACACACACACACACTCACTCACTCCTGGGCCTTTCAGGGCAGATATTATTGTAGTTCTGCCTGCTGCAATCCATCTCTTTTACTGCTACTGTAAGGCTCACAACAAAGGGTGACAAATCCTACTGTGTGATGGGCCTAGTAACAGAATGGTAACTACGGCCAAGACCAAGGCTATTGGAGTGAGCTATATAGTGTCAACAAGTAAATATGCACATACTGTAAGAGCTGACTTACTGCTATACAGACCACACACAATGACAAGATGTAACGATATGTGATGATAACTGATGAAGGAACTGGTCTATACACTATCACTGCAGTAGCTAAACAGTTCAGACTCAAAGGGATATATTTCAGAGAACAATGCAGGACAGTATGCAATACATACAGGAAACATGTCAAGTACTAGGTCCATAGCCTCATAAGATAATACCAGGCTATTGGCCCTGATGCCATCATAAGCCTAGCCCAGACATTTGCCCATGCCCTTCAAAGCCAGCACTTGTTTCCCTGTCCAGCTGGGACACGCGCAGGATCCCAGGGTGTTTTCATCCATTTCCCATGCAGTCATCCAGCTTCTTCTTCAAGAGGGCTGTACATGTACTCTGCTAGACATGAGGAGGGAGTGTATTTTACAGACAGTGTATTGTGTGGGACACTACACTATCCTGCCAAGTCCTATACATGTCACAGACCAGGTGAGGGCCTTGCGTGCATGATGCATGAGTGGGGTTTGTCTTACAAATATGCAGAAATGCCATCAAGGCGGGTTTGGAAATGGCCTTGTAGCCAGACACAAGTCACTTCAGTCTGTATGAGACTGAATACAGGGACAGGGCTTTCAGCCTACCTGCATAGGACAGGTGTTGCAGACTCTGGATTTTCCTGGTCAGGAACCTCTGTGCAACTGCTGCATTTGCTTGGCAAGGTAAATGCCAAAGGAGCCATTGTACTTGGTAATGCATCTGATAAGGTTGGAGTACAGGGATATTGTGGTCTTCTGGTTCCTGGATGACATACCCATATTTATGAGGTGGGCCATGTAGACAGCCTTCTGTACAATGGTGCCCATACAGTGGGAAACTGTCAGGATGCTACCAACCTTGGTGCACAAGTCACCTCACAACTGATTGCATGGTCTTGCTTCTTGCACTAGTCATTAAATGGGTGAGTGCCTCTTGGGGGATGCTCATGTCAGTACGGGAATGTAAGACAGTGGCCAGCTTGCAAGCAACTGTAAACCTGTCAGCCACAGCCTACTGTTTTTGTCCTCTACCTTAGATACATATGTCTCAAACAGTAGAGGCCTCCAGACTGATCCTTGGGGTACACCACTTTTAAAGACTCTACTACTAGAGATGTGTTCCACTATTTTGGCCGGTTGGGTACTATCATTCAGCCAGTTAGCTACCCATCTGGTAACATACAGGTTAATGCCTAGCTGTCTAGGTGTATGTATCCTGGCCACCTGGGGATTGAGAATTGAGCTAATTGAAGGTAGGCATTGTTCACCATCTTCCCCTTGTCCTTGTGTTTGTTTACCACTTCAGATAGGTTGACCAGGTTTAACAGGCCTGATCTCCCTTTCACAATACCACACTGTGTAGGCTCAGGCATTTTGAGGTTGCCAATGTCCCTATTTACAATTTCCTTGATATTGCCTTCCATGCCCTTGCAGAGCGGGCTAGTTAGGCTGATGTGCATATGATTGGCTGGGTCAGTGGATTGCTCTGCCTTTGTGTATAGGGATGACAGTGGCTGTCCTCTGTGCAGATGAGATGACACCAGTGCGCAGGCCTTGGTTGACTACAGCATGTAATGGATCTGAGAGCTCATGACTGAGTTCATGTAACGTGCAGACAGGGATGGTAGCAGGCCTATGGCTACTTCTTTGTGTGTTGCCTTTGAGAGGGCATTACGGACCTGCTTCCTGATGATGAAGGGAGGGGGGCAGGTGCCGTGCATGCAAATGTGTACCAATGGGGGGACAGGGTGGTGATGTTTACACTTCACCTGTCAGCAGCAGGTTGCCTATATCTATGCCGTATGTATATATGGTGTTATTGACTATCACTACAGAGCAGGTTTGTGTGTTACCTCTAGGATTGCAGACATATGTGTGGAATACCTAGTCATTGGCCTTGGTGGATGTGTCCAATTTGCACTCAAAGATAGCCTTAGGGCAATCCACCTGTGATCTTATTTGTTTGTGCAGATCAAGATGACATTGCTTCCAATAAGGCACCTGTTCCTTCTTGGCCTGTCCAGCAATTATTTCCACCTATTATGGTATGTGTGTATTGCTGCTGTCCACCACGGACATTTACCCTACCTTGAGGGGGATGATGTTGTCCTTTCAGGTATTGCTGGGTCCATACAGCTATGTAGCTGCTCACATAGTTTTGTGGTGTGGACATGGACACTACTGCTAGTTCCAACTGATGGGACGTTGGCTGTAAATCTACATCTACCTGCTCTGAGGAGATTTATAGTCATTTGTGTAAAGGTGATTTTGTTTGATCCTGACAGTGGGGGGGGCAGGGGAGATGGTGACCTGAACAGTGATGGCTATGTGGTCAGATCTTACCTAGGAGGATGACACTGTAGGAGTGCTACAGTGGCTACTCATGTTGGTTAGGACCAGGTACAGGATATTTCCACCTGTCATAGGAGTGTTGACTAGCTGATCGACTGCATTGTCATTGACAAAGCCAAGGAATCTCTGTGCATTGATGTTCAGGTGGCATAGGTCATGCACACTATGGTTGGGTAGTTGAAGTCACCAAAGTGTAGGGTAGACAATTGAATCATGACAGATTCCAGCAAGTCCCAATAGGTGTAGTGGGTGAACATAGTCATGGTTGGAGGCCTACAGTTAGCTATGATTTGAGTAGGTGTTTTGTCAACTGTTAACTGCACTTGGGATGTCTCCCAATGGTCATACTGTTTGGCCAGGCTGGAGGTGTGTATGTGTATGATAATGTTTAACACTCCACCTCCTGTGGCTTTGCAGCCCTCCATTTGGGATCTGCACGTATGATGGGATGAGTAACCTGGCAAGCTTAGTGTGCTCTCCACAGCTGCAAAGCAGGTGTCAGTGACTGCACAAATGTTGGCATCCTACAGGACAAGGTACGCTTGGATTGATATAGGATTCATGGTAAGACACCTTGCTCCTCTTACAGCAAGACTTCTGCACAAAGGCACATATCACTGGTAGGCAAAGGCTGGAAAATATTGTCACTTTTTGAATCTAGCTGAAACATGGTGTTGCATTCACAGGTCTACTTCACAGGATATGACATCTGACAATCAAATGTATGCTATTATGTTTTGACTTCTGTCTTTAATAAGTTGCCAGTGATGTGCCAGACAATGCACAGCTGTACGAGGAGGCATTGACTACAAATATGAGGCAGGCATGTGGTCAGTCTACAAAACTCTGGACAATTGTCAGTTATGTGCTCAGTATATAACATACAGTTCAACACACACTTGTGCGCCATTTGTGTACTATGCACATACCCTATATAAGTCTCTTACATTTGTAAGACAAGCATATGTCTCATAGTAGCATTCACAGGTGACATATGAATATTTACAACATCCCAGGTAGCAGTGTCACACTCAGTACTGGACAACACACACTCCAGTAGTAGTCATACATGAGCTGACATTTGCTGGGGTAACTCAGGAGACAGAGATGTGATCCATGTCACTGAAAACAGGGCAAGCAGGAATGGCCATAGGTTTCAGACAGCAGCATGTGAGTCCAGCAGGTCTTGTTGTGACCTACTGTTACATTATTGCATCCCCATTTCTGCATTCCATTACAAGCTTACATGATTGACATAGCCATTATAGTGCTGAACAGTTTCCTCAGAATAATGCAAATGGTAGGGTTTGTGTAGTCACAGTCTGTCTTTGTATAGATGGGTTCAGACCTGTGTTGCATAGGCAGCAGCTTGCCTTTTGTAGGTAATGCTCATGAGTAGGGGATGGCCTGTGCACCAACTGGTGTCTCCCACTTCCTACTTGCATCCAGAGCAGTTGTGTTGTCTTTTGATTAGCCAATGCCATAACAACACAGTGCTATAATAAAGTCCTTCATGTGGGCCTTGCCCCTTTCCCTTGCCTGTGTGGAGGACATTATGGAGGTGTGGGGGCTACAGCTTTACAGACAGTAGGTGGAAATACCTCTCAGTACAAGACATGTAGAGGCAGTCCAACAACATGGGGAAAAAGCTCCAGAATTGGTTACCGATTATAAGTAAGTATTGCTGTTCACACACAGAGGATTGCTAGATTAACAGGATTTGTCTGGAAATGCATTTTCTGCATGCCAGTGATATGTCTCTGACATATCCGTGTTTCAGATCTGGAGTCTTTCAGGAAATATATGTTAAATCAAACCATGCTACTCTAGTAGACTTCTACTTGTATAACAGCCATATTTCAAAGATGTCACTATTTTTGCCCTTTATCCTCCCACTTTTCCAGGCTTTTTGCAGATGTCTTGCAGTAAGAGGTTGTTTATATATATATATATATATATATATATATATATATATATATATATATATATATATATATATATTATACATACATAAATATATTATACATACATATATATATATATATATATATATATATATATATATATATATATATATATGTATATATATTTATCTATAGATGTAGATATATATTTGTATTTATGTATACATACATATGTATATAAGAGTACAATGGATATATATTTTCCCCTTATGTTAAATGATATTGTAGAGGTATGTTGCTGTGATTGTAGTGCACAGGGTCTTGGGTTCAAAACATGGTAGTGATGACTTTTTTCCACGCATGTTAAATGACCATAATGCATGATATGTTTGTAAAAGAATTACAAATCCTCAAAGCTCAGATGGTGTAGTGGTATGTTGCTGTGATTGTATTGTACAGTGTCCTGGGTTTGATACGTAGCAGTAGTGATTATTTTGTTGCTGAGCAGAACAAAGGCTGATGCAGACAGAGTGATTAAGGCAGCTGTAAGCAGGTTTGCGCTAAGAAATGCTAACAGATGATTAAGACAGCTTATACATGCCCCAATTTTAATTAAAGAAAAGAAAAAAGGGTGAGAGAAAAGTGGTGAAATGGGGGCAAGCAGGGAGTAAAACATTAGGAAAACCAGCTAGGGATGTTCAGGATGGGTGTAGGAAATGACCCTACCTCTACATTTCTTCTGCAGCAACAGCTGTGAATAATGTATAGAATTTGGAATTTACTGCCTCACACCCCAGAAGGAAGGGTGTTCACGACAGATATTTGTAGAATAATTTGTGGGTAGATTGATTTATTTCACTGTACATGAGGGAAAAATGTAGAGTTATGTATGGGGCAATGATTTTTTTGTTGGACAGATGCCCTTTTTTTCTTTTTTAGGTGAGTGTGGGATTTTGGGGAAGAGCTGTAGGTATGTTTGGGGAGGTAGGTTGGGTAGGATAGGTAGCATTTGCAGGCAGACAAGACACACAAGACAGCAGACAGGGGTGGTGTATGACACATGAGTGGGGCAAACACCTTGGATGGGGAGGGTGGTTGGGAAACAGAGGCCCATGAGCCACCATATGTATACAATGGGACTGAGGTCCCCACCCATGGGCAGTCACCATTGCACATTCACGGCCCCGAAGGTGGCTATGCTGGGGGCTGGACAAGAGGGGCAGCCTGCCCATTGAGGTATACCTGGTGGCCCTCAATCTGGTGCAGCTGCCCACCTAACACAGAGTGGATGACACTGCGCACCATACCCTGGAATATTCTGTGGGTGATGGTCTCCTCTCCATGACTGCATCCAGGGGGATGGGCCCTGTACTCTGAGGCAGTTCCACCTGAAGATGGTGCAGGACCAGTGGAGGAGGATGTTCCAGGTTGGTTCCCAGATGTGCTGGAGCTTGTGCCATGGCCAGATGGGGTGGTTCAGGGGGCTCCACTGGGATCTGCTTTCCCAAATGTGCTATGGTGTTGTGGTTTTCCCAGATATAGTGGTTAGTCATGAACAACACATTTCAATATTAAAAAACACGTATAAGTCCTGGAACAGTCAACCGACAAGGGGGGAGGGGCCGTTATATGAAACTGCACAATATACAAATAAAATCAATAGTATATTATTAAATTCTGGAAATGATGCTATATCATCTATTAATGAAGTAAATATAGGGTACCACAAGATTAATTTGTACCTGGAAGATCTGTTATTGGAAGACAGAATTGATATTGATTTGTATAACTTCTTAAGAGTAGAATTTCCCATAATTAGCACCATAGTGGGCATTCCAAAAGTGCATAAGGATTTGGTTGACCCCCCTTTCAGGCCAATTATATCTGACAGTAAATCTAAGACTTTTCCTTTTGGGAAAGTAATTGATATGTGGTTAAAGCCTATTTATAAGAAAACAGGGCACATCGTTATTGACTCTTGGGACTTTTTGGGGAGACTTGAGCCAGTGTTAGCTACTGAAGCAAAGTGGTTAATCACTATTGATGTGGTTGATCTTTCTTCAAGTATACCCCAAGAGGAGGGTATACTTAGGTTCACCCAAAATATTAAGGACTTTGGGGATCTGTCTTGGGATAGAACTTCCCTTGTTCTAGAATTCATGGATATTGTTCTTACACACAATTATATTATGTATGAAGGGGAGTACTACATTCAAAGAAAAGGGGTAGCTATGGGGGCGGCTTGCACCCTCATATTTGCCAATTTGTTCCAATTGGATTGGGAAACAGAATATATATTTAAAACTGAATGGTTTAGTAATATCATATGCTACCTCAGATTTTTGGACGATATCTTTGTAATATGGAAAGGGGATTTGAAGGTGTTGGAAGAGTTTAAACAAAATTTAAACTGATGTAGTCATTATTTGAAATTTACTTTCAATGTGGAGAAAGAATCTATTTCCTATTTGGATACCAGAATAAAGAAGACAAAGGGAAATTTAAATCCAACGTCCATAGGAAGGATACGTTTAGCAATTCATATCTACAATACACAAGCTGCCATCCTGAGGGCCAAAAAAGGAATATTATTAAAGGACAATGCATTAGGGCAGCCCGGATAACCTCTGACTTTACAGATCTAAATTGTGAGTTAGAATTGATTGGGGGTTTCTTTAAGAGTAGGGGCTACTCTAATGGAATGGTAACAGATGTTACCAACTATATGAAAAATGAATGGGGGGAAAAGTACAAACCCCTCTTAGGGGTTGGCCTCAGGAAGAGTGAGGGAGCCACTAATGAAAATCACAGTATGGACAAGGTTGAATTCACAAGGGCATGTGTGTTACAACATTCATCCTATAGTAGTGACATTAAGAGAATTATTCAGAAGAACTGGAATATTCTGAAGACCGACAGTAATATATTCAGGATTGTGGGGGATATGCCACATTTTGTGTCAAGGAATGGTAGTAACATGAAACTCCAATTGGAGAAGAAAATAAGGAAGAAAAACAATGTTTATGGGCAGAATGGTACCAGTAAATGTGGCACATGCAATCAGTGTAGTTTTATCATTAACACCCCTTCAGTTATATTACAGAATATCAATATGACCGAGGTCAAATTTCAGAGGGGTAATTGTAGATCCAAGCACCTGGTATATCTTGCTAAATGTACCAAATGTCCATGTTTTTATGTAGGAAAAACAGATAGGTGCTTGAGAAATAGGATCTATGACCACTGTTATAGTATTAGAAAACAAGATGGAAATAATGCATTGTGGAGACACTTGGAAGGAAATAGTGTTTGTTCTTCTTTCCTTTTTGGTATATTGGAGATGGTTAAACAAAACCCTAGGGGTGGTAGTATAAAGAAACTGTTGGGTGAGAAGGAGGCAAGGTGGCAGATACGTCTTAATGCTTCCGTGTTTCTAGGTATTAATGAACATATATCCATCAAACGTATACTGGAAAATAGTGGATAGTTACTAGTGACCAATACATTTTCTTACACTTTTATATTCATTTTTTATTTTTTATTTATATTTATTTTCTTTTTATACTATATCCCTTAAGGAGTATATATATTATGGAACTACAAAGTTTTACATCTCATATTAATGATTTTATTGGTATTTTTATAGGAATGTTATGAACTACATTAGGTACCTAAGTATATGTGGATGGAGAATGTGAATTTAGCACTGTGCAATTTAAGAGCTCATTATGGTTTAATGAGAATTGAATGTGATTGGTATGGGAGTGTATTTAAGGTGAACATTTTGTTAAGAGCAGTGTTCTGATGAAGTCCATTTTATTAGATGAAAGCGCTCAACCAGTTATATTGTTTTAGTGAATAAAGAGTGATTTTTGTAACTCCGGTCGTGCCAGTGCTTTTTCCGTGTTGTGACCAGGAACAGATTTGGGTTTCAACATTTCAATATTAGTTATAACAGCATGCCTGGGTGTTCCCATTAACCAAAACCAACAGATCTGAAACAGTTGCATAGCAAACAGAACACATGCATACATGGAACAACAGTA
Source organism: Protopterus annectens (assembly GCF_019279795.1). Classification (NCBI taxonomy): domain Eukaryota; kingdom Metazoa; phylum Chordata; order Ceratodontiformes; family Protopteridae; genus Protopterus; species Protopterus annectens. The sequence continues at coordinate 102,489,456 of NC_056741.1, forward strand.
AGTATTTTAGCAACATGCAGGTTACATTGATGGCAGCAGGCCACCAATAATGGTATTTGAACAAGGTATGTTAATATGCAACCATATATGAACATTAATGGAACACATGTCCAAACAATAGGTTTTGAGAACAACATTCCCATAGTATATGAATAATAATTATTGATGCAGATGATGAGTGGGGGTAGAGAAAAAAGTCCATTAACAATTGTATCTGCTTCTATTTTTCACAACAGTACTGCTTGGTACTCTACAGGTCTGCCCTCACTTTATATCTACTTATGGCCCATAGCTTCTGTGGCACATACATACCTGTTAGACTGTCAACCTGTAATGGTATGCGGCAGATTGGGTGAACTGTGGCTACTGTACTGGAGGGGGCTTGTACATGTCAGAGTTACATGCTTGAAAAGGAAGGGGTACCCTGCAATTATGTTGTGTGAGTCTTCTACTAGCATAGTTCACCTGGAATACTATCTTTGTCCAAGGTGATTGGCAGCAGTTACCAGTAGCCATGACAGCATGTCACTTGAGAGACATTTATCGGGAAATGGGCATGGTATATGTACCTATCCAGCTGCCATTTGTAGGCATGGGGCTGGACAGTGGAAGAGTTGTACATGATGTATTGTTATACCCTTCAAACAGCAACTATAAACATTTCATTACCTGTAAGACCTGTGGAGAAAATATCTGTTACCACTATCTGACTGTTTCTACAAATATTCAAGATTTCTTGAGTGTATACGTGCACATATCTCAGTACCAGTCTCTGGACTTGAACTGTGTCTGGGTGTGCTACAATCAACTACAATACTGTTTTTCATCACACTGAGCTACTGGGGAACTGCTGTCTTTTACTTGACTGTTTTCTGCCTAATACTCTGTGGGTTAGACAGTCTGACCTTGTAATCCTGAGATTCATACATGACAGATAGTGTACTGTGTTGTAATCCTTTGAAATTATATGATCTGGAAAGCAAAGGTTCGCACAAAGCACTGCAGCAGGGGACATACTATAATATGTTTGACACTAATATTCTGGGTTTGGACCTGAGTGCATAACATATGTCATATTTCATGTATATCTTGATTTACAGCTCCACAATCTGCTGTTTTGCATACTAGCTGATTCTCAGAACGTCTGTTAATTCATGCTGTCAAAGCCATATTTTCTGTGCAGAATCTATACAGATTATATTTCTACAACAACATACCAGAATAAACACAACAGTTGGTGGTTTAGGTTTTTATTGTACTTATATGACACAGTGCTCTAATACTGCATATGCTGTAGATGTCTATTAGTCTGTCAAACTTTTCTTTAATTGTTAAGACACAGAACACAGTAAACAATTTACTGCTTCTTATTTATTTCACTATATACTGTAAGGTAGATCTGCACTCACCAGCCTGTCGACACAGCTTTGTCAGTTTGTCCGCATGGGCCTCAGCATTGCTAGCCCTCATTGCTGCAGCTGTAAGGGGAGAAAACAAACATTATGCACACCTGTCTATCACATACTCAGGCTAGAATTTGGTACAGCTATATCTGGGATACTTACATACTGTTGGAGCATGGTTGTCCTGAGCATCTTGGATCCAATGAGCCAAGAGCGCCTCCTTCCTCTGCTTTAGGTCAGCATAGTGATTCTGTACCTGCTCACCAGTTCAGGGGATGCTAGTGGTACTGTTGAAATCGTGTGCCAGACAGAATATTAGTTATAACAGCATGCCTGGGTGTTCCCATTAACCAAAACCAACAGATCTGAAACAGTTGCATAGCAAACAGAGCACATGCATACATGGAACAACAGTATGTATTTTAACAGCATGCAGGTTACATTGATGGCAACAGGCCACCAATAATGGTATTTGAACAAGGTATGTTAATATGCAACCATATATGAACACTAATGGAACACGTCCAAACAATAGGTTTTGAGAACAACATACCCATAGTATATGAATAATAATTATTGATGCAGATGATGAGTGGGGGTAGAGAAAAAAGTCCATTAACAATTGTAGCTGCTTCTATTTTTCACAACAGTACTGCTTGGTACTCTACAGGTCTGCCCTCACTTTATATCTACTTATGACCCATAGCTTCTGTGGCACATACATACCTGTTAGACTGTCAACCTGTAATGGTACGGGGCAGATTGGGTGAACTGTGTCTACTTTACTGGAGGGGGCTTATTCATGTCAGAGGTGAAAAGGAAGGGGTACCCTGCAATGATGTTGTGTGAGTCTGCTACTAGCATAGTTCACCTGGATTACTATCTTTGTCCAAGGTGATTGGCAGCAGTTACCAGTAGCCATGACAGCGTGTCACTTGAGAGACATGTATCGGGAATTGGGCATGGTATATGTACCTATCCAGCTGCCATTTGCAGGCATGGGGTTGGACAGTGGGAAAGTTGTACATAGTGTATTGTTATACCCTTCAAACAGCAACTATAAACATTTCATTACCGGTAAGACCTGTGGAGAAAATATCTGTTACCACTATCTGACTGTTTTGACAAATATTCAAGATTTCTTGAGTGTATATGTGCACATATCTCAGTACAAGTCTCTGGACTTGAACTGTGTCTAGGTGTGCTACAATCAACTACAATGCTGTTTTTCATCACACTGAGCTACTGGGGAACTGCTGTTTTTTACTTGACTGTTTTCTGTCTAATACTCTGTGGGTTAGACAGTCTGACCTTGTAATCCTGAGATTCGTGCATGACAGATAGTGTACTGTGTTGTAATCCTTTGAAATTATATGATCTGGAAAGCAAAGGTTTGCACAAAGCACTGCAGCAGGGGACATACTATAATACGTTTGACACTAATATTCTGGGTTTGGACCTGAGTGCATAACATATGTCATATTTCATGTATATCTTGATTTACAGCTCCACAATCTACTGTTTTGCTTATTAGCTGATTCTCAGAACGTCTGTTAATTCATGCTGTCAAAGCCATATTTTCTGTGCAGAACCTATACAGATTATATTTCTACAACAACATACCAGAATAAACACAACAGTTGGTGGTTTAGGTTTTTATTGTACTTATATGACACAGTGCTCTAATACTGCATATGCTCTAGATGTCTATTAGTCTGTCAAACATTTCTTTAATTGTTAAGACACAGAACACAGTAAACAGTTTACTGCTTCTTATTTATTTCACTATATACTGTAAGGTAGATCTGCACTCACCAACCTGTCGACACAGCTTTGTCAGTTTGTCCACATGGGCCTCAGCATTGCTAGCCCTCATTGCTGCAGCTGTAAGGGGAGAAAACAAACATTATGCATACCTGTCTATCACATACAAAGGCTAGAATTTGGTACAGCTATATCTGGGATACTTACATACTGTTGGAGCATGGTTGTCCTGAGCATCTTGGATCCAGTGAGCCAAGAGCACCTCCTTCCTCTGCTTTAGGTCAGCATAGTAATGCTGTACCTGCTCACCAGTTCAGTGGATGCCAGTGGTACTGTTGAAATCATGTGCCAGACAGTCCCAAGTCTCTGCTTGATACTGTGTGCCTGGGTACTGGCCCAGCAGCAGTCTGGCATCATGGTTTGCTACAAGGAACCCATCCATGAGTCTGGACTCCAAAATGACCCAGAGCTGCACCTGAAAGCATGAGCCTTCACCACCACCTGACATAGTTCCTACTCAGAGCAAGCTACAACAGATCCTGGCTGCATTCCTATCTGCAATGTTTAAACAAGGCTATATTCCTGCCCTTTGCCATCATTGGACCACTTTGAAAATGCTAAGCTCAGCTAAGCAGTGTGCAAATCCACTAAGATGAGTTGAACAGTGCTTAAAGGGGAAATTGCTGAGCACTGCTTAACAGTGCACAAATCTACTTAGCTGAGCTGACTGCTGCTTAGTATTTACATCTAAACAGTGCCTAAACTGGCTAAGCAGAGCTGACCACTGCTAACCATTGCTCACTTTTCATTTTAAATAAATATCAGAATAATCATTAATCATTACTGACATATTAGTAAGTGTATATGATTTACTATACATGATGTCCCTCTATGTGCTTACATTACATTACCAAGGGGTGTGACTATACTGTATGAGACACTTGTGTATACATGGGTGATTTCACATGTTATATGCACTCACACTTACATTTTAGACCAGCTACACTACCCTGGTTGACAAGTATCAATTACTGCATAATTTAAAATAAAAATAATAATTTTAACACTGCTTTCCCATGTAAAAATAAAGTGCTTGTCCTAGTACTTGAACTGTGAAAGCCTGCATGCAAAGCTGGGAATCTAACCACTATCCTATGTCAGCATTAGGATTTTATCTGCATATTTTTATTTATCTCCTAGGGGATGTTTAAGCAATGCTGAGCAGAGGGCCATAATCCACAGATCCACTCAGCTACATTTACATATACTTTAGAATGGGAAAAAAAGGAATAAACCCACTTTATTTACATGTCTTTGTACTCCTTGTCAGTCACAGTAAAGGAGATTGTAAGGGGCACATATGGATAGACTTTAAAAATTGCTCTTACAAACTTAGAAAGTGTGACTGTGGTTTTCTAGTAAATCATTGGCAAATCACTCAGGGTTAAGTCAGAACATGACATACATTTGGATTTGAGTCTTCATACCCTTCAGGAAATCCATGCTAATGTACAAACTGTTCTATCAACTTTCAAATTTTGTAAAAGCTATATTTAAAATGTGTCCCTATTTTTGGGCCTTTCTCCCCCCATTATTTATGGTGTTGTACAGATTTCTTGCTCTAGGAGGTTGAAAGGTATGTGAGGCAGGTATCTGGGCATTCTGCGAAAAGCTGTACAGTTGAGGGGTATGGCCATACATCTCTTTCACAATGAGGTGCATTGCTTCCTATCCAGACTTCCTGCTTTCAGTGTCTTTGGACAGTGAAAGCACTTGCAAAGTGCCGTATGGCACTTTGACAATGCAGGGGGTGTGTGATAGAACCTGTCACACACCCCCTGCATTCATTTCTTGCTCCCCTATTTATTTCAGTGTCTGCAGACACGGTTTTACTAATTTATTTGATTTTAGTGTACGCAGACACTGAAATGCATTTAAAAAGTGTTGTATTGCACTTTCTGAGTTGAGGGGATGTGTTAGATGTGTGGGCACTACTTAAATGTGCACCCTGTGCTCAGTAGTGTTTGTGTCCATTTAGCCTTAGCAGTAGCATGCCTTCATGAATATGCAAGGTGGGCTACTGTTAAAGCTAAGGGGAAATGGACAGGGTTCACTCTGTGCAGGAATAGCACTATTCCTGCATGGGGTTTATTGAATCCCAGGGAGTGTGTTAAGAAATGTAATGATATGGTAAGCTGGATCTCAGTTTAGGATGGGTGAGTTAATCAGGCTGATCAGGTATATGGGACGTAAAGGTACTATACTGCTGGACATATCAGCGTTAAAATCTGCCATTACTTTTATGGTGTCATTCATAAGCAAACATCTTTAAAACTATGTAAACAAAGTATTATGTGTTATGCCTGGTTATATTATAAAATGTTGAGCAAATATAATGTACATATTTTAGAAATGATAATGAAATAAATAATATTCATGTATAGCAAATTCTTATTTATTAACTATTTGATAACTGGGTAGGTTAGCTGGTTGGAAGATCCTTTTCAGACCTGACCTGAAAACAGAGAATCGCGCATATTCATATAAACATAGTTAAACATCAGCCATAATACAAAGTACAGAATATATATATATATATATATATATATATATATATATATATATATATATATATATATATATATATATATATATATATATATATATATATATATATATATATATATATATATATATATATATATACACACACAAAGTAGTAGTGTTCTACATCAAGAGTAAATCATTGGTATATTTGTCAAAACGTATTTACAGTGTTCAGATAACATTACAAGCAAGCCTGGCTGGCTAGTGATAAAGTGATAACTGACTGTACGGTCAGCCATTGTCCTTAAAGCTTTCGCAAATAACTTCATTGGGCAGAGTTGATTGGATTTGGCCCAACTGCATAGTTGAGAGAAGGACATCTGAAGGTTAGTTTTTAAAAGAGAGTGACAGTTATTAACATCCATTAGTAGGATGTCCTCTGCATATAAGATAGCATCAATTGAAGGCTAGCCTTCAGTAAGATCATCAAGGTACTTCAGTGCATAGAGTGACCTTTCTTGACAATCTGTCATTCAGATGGACTTGGAATGCTCTGCTTTCAAGGTAAATTTGGAACCATTTTATGCTACCATTGCTAAAGTTAAATGTCTCCAACTTCTTGATCAGTGTTTGCTTTCAGTTTTGAAAGCCCTAATCGCATTCACAAATATCACTGCTGTGAGTAGACCATCTTTGATGTTGCAGTAGATGGAGTCATCTGCTATAAGTAGGCTAATGTACTAAAAGCATTTCTAAATCCACATTGCTTGTCGAACAGTAGTTCAAAACTATTTATATGCATGAGTAGTTGTTTGTAGAAGATTGTTCTGAAAATCTTAGCAAGAGGACAAAGTGGTAAGACTGATCTAAAATCCTTAAGAATTTTAGGAGGTGGTATTATGCAATAATGTTTTACTACTGGAGGGACTCATCATGCACTGTTGTGATAGACAAGTTGTAAATACAGGCTGGGGGTTTAGTAATTTTATCTGTGGCTCTTGAAGGAAGGTGAGTGGAATGTTAAGATTTGGTATTAGGATTGTTTTAGATTTTTAAGAAGGTTGTTGTGGTTTTTTAACTCTTATTTCTCTGAAATGGAATATGGTTTCTTATACAAACAATGGATATAGTAGTAGTTGCATATTGTTCTGCAGGTTTTGCTGGACAGTAAGATTGAATTGAAAGGAACTAGATATGTGTTTTTTCTACATAAAATAAAATCTTTATAGTCCGCAGGCTGCCTGGAATTATTGCATCCTTTTAGTCAGCTAGGACAGTAGGTCTGTTTATCGTATTGTCCTGTTAGTTCTTTGATTTCATTCCAGAATCTTTTAGGGTTACTGGTAGGTTTGATGCCTCTGTCTCTGTATCTGGTGTAAGGAAAAGACCTTGGAATTGCCCACACTTTTCATTTGTTCCCACTAAAACAAAGATCTGCACAGCAGTCACTCCTTCCATCATAAAATCAGCTGATTTGCCAAATGGAATGTTATACCCTTTAACAGCCAGCATCAGTGACTGACAGGGTCAAATGCTGATGCGACAAAGAGGAAGTGCACCAGTGATCTCTGTAATTGGCTAAACAGAAGGATAAACCATTCCCCTCTCCAATATAATGGGATATACCAGTCACTTTTTATTCCCATCCCATGTTGGGTCCCATTGCCAAAATCATTAATTCAACCAAGGTTATCTAGATCCAAAATGGATATGTTTGCTCTCATTTTCTATTTCTCTCCCTCTTTCTCTCTCTATCTCTCTCTAAATCATCAGTTCAGCCACCTTGAATAAACGTTTCAGGTTATCTGCTATGGGAAACTAATGCCACTGTGTGTCTTTTTAAATATTGAAGAATACTGAATTTAAATGTGCTGACAATAATTTTTGAATATAATTATAATAATTTAAGTGGATGAGTGTAAAATGCAGTAGGCAGAGACACTTTAAATTGTAATCTAATCTTTGAAATTTGTAGAGTCATTTATTGTTTTTTGGAAGATAACTATTGTCTGAAGGGCAATTTTTTTAGCTGTAAAACACTGGGCATTTCATACATAGCAATTATTCAGAACCGATGGCTACAAGTCAGGAATTCTGCTAACACACACAGCATGATGTCAGTATGACTGTTCTTGTTCATAACTTTGCAGACTGAACTTGGCCACAGAGGTGAGTAGACAATGTTAACACTTGCTGACCTGCTTTTCATGACTAGGGATACTGCATATTACTGTTAAGAAAGGTGAATAAGCAATATTGTTTACTTCAAGAGTTGTGGTATTTCACATATACTTGAATTAAAGTGAGTTCTGTGTTAGTACAAATGAGTTGTGGTTAAAAAAGACATCATTTTGAGATGTGGTACATGGGGTGCAGCTACTGAGGATATGCACATTTTAGGACTTCAGCACAAAATTATGAATTTACTGAGTACATTTGTTTGTTGATTTTCATTTTTATTGATTTCTAATACATACTCACATTTGGAAACTTACTGTGTTCTTCAAAACCAGAATATCTCATGTGATGCTACTAGTTTTAATTAACTGATGTATTTGCATTTCTACATTCTCTACATGGTCACCATAGGTCCAGAACCATCTTGGAGCATTAGCCGGATGATATAAAACTGAATCTAATTCACATGATCCTGTGCAAAAATTCCAAATTTGTACCATTCAGACATACTGGGGCTTGAAAACAAAATGATAACAACTATGGGAGAAAATACAGACTGCATTAATGGAGAGATGCATACCATACTAATGTTATTTATAGTTTTTCACTGTGTGAAGACAGGGACAGAGAGAGAAAGAGGGAAAAAAACAGAAAGAAAAATGTTACATACATCAAAAACAGTAAAACACTTTAAAGGTGTTAAGAAGATTACTTTAATGTACAGCAACACAAAGTTTGTCACTAAAGGTGTCTGTGGTGGTTTTACTACCCTCTCAAGAAAACCTATTTTATGTATGTGTAGTTAGACACATAAGCAGACTGCCGTCTGTGATTTATTTAGCCTCGCTATGTCAATATCTACTATTGATGTCTACAACTGCACACATGCACTTGCAAAATCTCAAATTCAAGAGTGACTTACAACTGCTGATTTCTTCACAGGATCTCTATTCAACTTAAACTTTAAATTTATTTATGTACTTTATTTTCATATTACCATTGACAACATTAAAAAATAAATAAAATATCTAAACCGCTTATCAAAAATTATAAATTGAAAGCAAAAATAAATAAAACATGATAGTATGTTGTAAATTCTTTTATACAGCTTTTCCACACAAACATACATATAGAAACACACACACACACACACACACACACACACACACACACACACACACACACACACACACACACACACACACTTGCTCACTTTGACATTGAAAGAAGAAGGCAACTTGTTGATGGCTAAACGCCTGTACTGTTCTGTCCTCCCACAGCCCAAGTGCTCTTTCAAGCAAAGGTCACTGATCTAAGATGAAATTTCAGATGCTGCAGTATGTAGCAAACATCTACGTTTTTTGTATATGTTTTGGCATCATATGCAATATGATTTGACTAAGACTGCAAAACTAGTATTGCTATGCAGGGCAAACAAACTAGCTTTGCACTGTTCAAATAGTCTGACTGTACTATGATTATATGAACTGATAAGAACATTGTTAATGCTTACTTACACAGATGCAGGGTTATATTAGGCATATAGTATAATAGCATTCATTTTTGAAAATACCACTGAGCTGCTCTTTAGTAAGGTACATACATGTTAACAATTGCATTTTAAAATTTAAAAAACATTTGCAGGAAAACACTTACTGTAAATAATTAAGGCAATGATTACTACCAGGAGGATAATCACCGTGATACACAAAGCGATGATCAGTTTTGTTGGGTGGTTGCCATACTTTGCCACATCTTCCTTTGTTTCTGGAGCTTTGTAAAAAAATATATATATAAGTATCAGCTTTAGTTTCTTATTAATTTTATTTAGTTTGTATTTGCTTATCAACAAAGTGAGAATATAGACTGGGGTAAATAAGTGTCTATACCTCCCAAGAGATACAAACTCTTTTTTTGTGGCTAGTCTGTTATTTTTTAATCCTGTTAATTTCAATGCCCGACAGCTTCATAAGGTTGGCAGTTTGAGTTTCATGATCATTAACGTATAGAATCAGGGGACTGAATATTATTTAGTAGAGTGTACTAACAAGATAATGCTGTGACTATCATGTGGTTAATGAGCAGATAGCCTACAAATACCATACAACATTGTTACATGATCTGTGTGTTGAAATAATAATGGTTAATAGTTTATCAAATGTAATGCATCCATTTGCCATTCACTGGTACAGTTTCACATTATACACAGCAGGCTGATAGATAATATTCTGTAGTTACTGTCTTGTATGGCACCATTATTCCTGCCCATTGCAGTGTGGCTCTGTACACACCATGTTTAAATCATGAACTTTGTAACACAATGCATACATTGAGATTTCCATTTGTCTGCACAGGGTATGTGGTTGTTCATTTTGAAGATAAACCATATATATCACTTCTGTTAGAGTCACTTTAGTATTCCACAACAACAAATATGCTTAAAACAGTTCCTTTCTTAGAATGAAAGACATGACACCATGTAGTTAGAAATTTCTTTCAAGATTGTCTCTGTCATTTTTTTTTCTGTATAAGATTAGATAATATATTCGGCCAGATTCAAGAACATCTAATTTTCTAATTTTTGCACTGCTGTTGTGCACACTATACCACTCTGTTTTGTATTCATTAAACAGCTCTATACTTTGTGTAGAGCCGCCAAACAAAGCTAACCAGCACAGTATACTATGAAAGCATAATCATCTGAATTACATACTAATGATCCAATCCAATATGGCGGTGCCATTTATGAAGCTATAAAATTACCATGCTGAAATGGTATAGCCCTTTGCTATGAACACCAAAACCTATTGGAATACAGCACCATCACGCTTAGCAAAAAAAAAAAGCAGTGTTATGGCTGATGCTGCTTTCTTGCATGTGTATATGCAAGAGATCCAAATCTATGTTGCTGTTGATAGGCCTAATCCAAGGAGAAGAAGGGTGTTCATTCCCCATGTAACATATCACGGACTGCAAGATGTTGAAATGATAGAGCAATACAGGGTTGATAGAGAAACAGTGCAGGAACTATGCAACCTCTGCCATCCCCACCTCAGACTCTGGTGAAATCTATGAGAACCTATACCAGTGGAAACTAAGGTATGTGCAGCATTAGGAATATTAGCTATCAACCCTTGAAAACCCTTGAAATCAGCTCTGCATATTGTTTATACTGTATTTGTGTTGCTTCTAAACTGTTTGCACTTTAAAAGTTAGTTTTTGTTTAATTTAACTGTTAGGCTAACACACTCAAGTGCGCTAGCCGTTTTAAAGCATTTACTGTTTGTTACTGTATCTTTTTCTTCTGTCTCTGAAAAAAAGAAAAAAATATATCCTTGTTTTCCCACCTTACTGAACTAGAATAGTCCAGTCTTCAGATTTTGCTGATCTCTGGGCTTTGTCATAGTTCCTGTGCTATCCATATCCTTATTTGGATAAGAGGAAGCTTCTTTGTTCACCAGTGGGAGTGGGGAGCACTGAGCAACCTATTTGTCCCTAGAGGAGTGGTTCCAGCCCAGCAACTTGTAGTTTATTGGCCATTTTGGGTCAATTCCTAGCTCTTTTCAACCCCCTGCTATAAAGCCTGCTTTAGCGCGCTTTTGCGCGAATTAGCTCAAAGTTGCTCATAGAGCAGCATCGGGCAGCGCCGGTTAATCAAGTTTAAAGTATTTCTGGCTCCGCAAAGTCTGCTCTTCAATTTTTCCCTTAGAAATGCTCTACTTGCAATCTAAACAGTCTATTCTCTATCTGAAAAGCCCAGCACTTGCTCCTAAAGCATTTTTATACGGGTAAAGCACTCTTAAACAAAAAGAAAGTACTTCATTCATCTAAATTCCCTTGAGTACCCATTTCCCTATAGGTCCTTTCTGACTCTGTTACACAGCAATCCTTTACACTATTCTAGCATGTCAAAGGGTCAGTTGCTGGCGTCCTCTCCTGTTCAGCTGGTGAATCTGGGAATCTTGAGGCAATGTTACAATTGCCTCATGTACACAGACAACCCTCTCCTCCTCCCAACAAATACAAATATATGTGAGAGATGCAACTATATAGCCAAACTGGAGGCTGAGCTCTCTCAACTCAGTACTGGCAAAACCAGTCAGGAGGAGAAGGTAACCACGCACACCACAAACCCAGTCTCACATAGACCTATCACAACTGCAAACCAAACACATAAACACACAAAAACATACTCGGAGGCTCTGATTAAAAATCTACCAAAACAACAGAGGCCTCCAAAGCAGACACCCAAGCAACCACTACCTCAAGACATACCACATGCAATACATAGTTCACAAAGTCAGTGTGCTAAACAGTCACAGCCCTTAAGGCCAAACAACATGCAAGATACACTTGTAATAGGCGACTCCATAGTCAGACACACTGACGTCCCGCTAACCAGACTACACAAGGAAAAGGTTACAGTAAGCTGCCTGTCGGGCGCTAGAATCCGCCACATAACACAAGCACTCAGGTCACTCCAAAGCAAGTACAAATACGACTCAGTCATTGTCCATGCTGGTGTGAATGACCTGAGACGTACCTCCCTGGACTACATGAAAAGAGACATAGAGGAGCTCTCTGCTTATGTAGCCCAGGCCGGTATGACCCTGACCCTGAGCAGCATCTTACACTCACCAAGAATGATGCCACAGTACAAAGACAAGATGATCAGCTTTAACAATTGGCTTAATTACTGGTGTCATTCTAAGGGGATCCAGTGTCTGTCTGCTTGGGATGACATGCTTGACAAGCCACACTGCTTCGCAAGAGATGGCTTGCACCTGTCACCCCTGGGCTTCCGGATATTGGCCAAGGCTCTTGCCACCCCCATAGTGCCTTTTTTAGGCAAGGCTCAAAAGACAAACCCACCTCCCTAGAAAACACAAGTGAAAAAAAACTAAGGGTAATGCTGCTCAATGCCAGAAGTCTAAACCTCAAGATGCATGCTCTAGAAGCCCTCCTCAGTATGGAGAACATCGATGTCTGTGCAGTGACTGAAACCTGGTTCAAGGCTTCTGAGAGCACCCCAGCACTACCAGGCTTTACCTCATATCATGCTTTCCGGCCCCAAAACTTGGACCGAACCACAAAAGGAGGGGCAGTATCCATATTCATCAAAGATACCCACACCTCCAGGTTAGTGGCAACGCACGAAGCATCGGAGACCATCCAGGTGCAACTAACCATAGGCAAAACTGCTCTACAGGTTGTAGCATGCTACAGACCACCCTCTCAAACTCAGGAACCCCACTCAGCCTTCCTGAAGACACTGGAGTATGAATGTCTCACCAAATACCATCATATTGGGAGACTTCAACTACCCAAACATAGACTGGGAACATTACTCAAGCCCCAACACCCTAGCCCAAAGGTTCCTAGAATTCATAAACTCAAATGCGATGGAACAACTAGTCACCACTCCCACAAGAGGAGATAATATACTAGACCTGATCATCACAAACATGGGGACAAAATGCTCCACACCGGAAGTATACCCCTCATTGGTGAGATCAGACCATAAATTAATCTCACTGGAAATCCACATCCCGCCCCCACCCCCTGCACAAAAGACCACAGTGAAGAACTTCTCAAAAGCTGACTTCACATTTCTTAAGACTGAAGTGGTATCCTTCAAGGCCCCTGGGCCAGTGGAAACCACAACCCACACCACTGAATCCTTTATAAATGCCTTCTACGGGCACCTTCAAGAATGCATGGATCATGCAATCCCTAATAAAACCAAGACCAATTCCCCAAAGGCAGGTGGCCTGTCTGGTGGACCCCAGCCATTAACAAACTTTACAACAAGAGGAGGAAGCTACTTCATGACAGAGCAAAATCCCTAAAGGAAGGCATCTCTGATCAGTACTAGCAAAAACTACGATCACTCATAAAATCATCCAAGGCCAACTTTGAGAGAAAAATCGCAAAAAGGCACAAAAGACAATCACAAGGCCTTCTTTAGCTATGTTAGAAACCTGGGTGGAAACTCCCAGATATGCTCAGAGTTAGTCCAAAATGACACAAAATACACTGAACCCACAGACATTGCCAACATTCTGGCAGACAGGTTCAGTGCAAATTTCTCCGCCCCCTCCCCCCCCAAAGGAGAAATATCTATCCCAGCAGAGTGTAGCCTCCCTAACATCTCAGATGCCCAGGTGAGAGCCACCCTCTCCAAAGCTAAAAACACAGCATCAATGGGACCGGACGGCATCCCGGGCTGCGTGCTACATGAACTCCAAGAGGAACTAAATCCGCACATAAGGCTGCTGTTTAATCTTAGCCTTACTACAGGATACGTACCCAAAGAGTGGCGAACAGCAACAGTGGTCCCACTCCACAAAGACGGTGCTTCTACGGACCCTGGAAATTACCGCCCCATAAGCTTGACGAGCCTGGTCTGCAAAGCTATGGAAAGGATCATTATGGAACACATAAACAAAGACATTGGGGACCTACAGACATTGGATCATACCCAATTTGGCTTTGTCAAGGGCAGATCCTGCCCTTTGAACTTGGTCGACTTTTTTGAAACAGTCACTAAGGCCATTGTTGAGGGTAAGGCAGTTCACAGAGCCTACCTTGACCTTGCAAAAGCCTTCGACACAATACCCCACTCGAGCATCATAGACAAACTCACCAACTTAAATGTAAACCCATATGTCACAAGATGGGTTGCAAACTGGCTCAAGGACAGAACCCACAAGGTCAGAACTGCTGGAGCTATGTCAGACTCTAAGCCAGTCACAAGTGGTGTCCCACAGGGCTCAGTCCTGGGACCCCTCTTATTCGGCATTTATTTTTCCGAGGTGCAAGCAAACATAAGAGGATTATGGCTGACAAAGTTCACAGATGACTGCAAATTGGGCGCCATAATTGATACTCCAGTGGGCACAAGCATCCTTCAGAGAGGCCTCATAGAAATGGATAATTGGTGCCAGAGCCATGGCCTTAAACTGAATGCCAAAAAATGTATAGTCATACCCTTTGGGAAAAACAAGGTACCCACAAATTACCACATAGGTGGTAATCCATTAAGTACGAAAGAGGTAATCAGGGACCTAGGGATCCAAGTTGACAGTAACCTCTCATTTGACACTCACATTGCCAAGGTGGTTAGGAAGAACTTTTATATTGCCCACCTTATCATGAAGGGATTCACATCCAGATCAAGAGAGGTCATTGTGCCCCTGTACTCTTCTCTTATCAGGCCCATGATTGAGTACAATGCCCCATTTGGGATGTATCTTACCCGACACCTGCAGCAGTTGGAAAGACCCCAAAAGTTCCTCACCAAGAGGATAAAGGGTCTGAAACATATGCCATATGCTGCCCGGCTGAAGAAACTCCAGCTCTATTCAGTCGCATACCGCCTACTCAGAGGTGATCTATGCCTGACGTACAAGGCTATGTTCAATCCGGAATTAATGGACATGCTCCACCTCAGAAAATTCAAATCCATCAGAGCCACGAGAGCAAGAGATTTGAACCTGAACACAGAAATAAATAGGACATGCTGGAGGGACAGATTCATAACCCAAAGGCTCCCTACACTCTGGAACAAAATCCCAGTCCACGTTAGGCAGAGCCCCTCACTAGCTCTCTTCAAGAGAAATCTTGACGAGTGGATGGGAGATCGTAGGTTTACCCCGGGGGTCATCTCTGTGTCACTACTAGACAGAGGCACAGTAAACTAAACCCTAAATGGGCGTAGTATTCTCATCCCAAGGGGTGGCGAAAGCCACACACACTCTGGCTAGGCTTATAAATGTCCTAGGGCAGATAGCCTAGTACGAACTTATGAACATATGAATATATTCCAGAGACCTTCAGGTGATATACTAGGTGTGTCACAGGCCTCAGCCTCCAGAGTATTTCATCAATGTCTTAATGTTATGCTAGAACATGCAAGGGAGGACATACATTTTCCATGTACACCAGTGGAGAGAGCAATAACAATGCAGAAATGTTATGCTGTGGCACACTCTCCTGAAGTTTTGGGGGTCATAGACAGCACTCACATAGAAATAAAAGCACCACCTGGTGATAAAGTAAGTACATACATCAACAGGAAGGGGGACCACTCAATCAACTGCCAGGTTGTCTGTAATCAAATTCCAAGGTTTGCTAGTGAGTACCAAATAAGAGCCCAAGTCTGAAATAAAACTGAAGAAGTTTAATACCACAAATCAAACAGAAAAAAACGAAAAACACGTATTGAAAACACCAAGGCACATTAATGCTATCAAATGGGAGATTGCAGATATACCCCAGGGATTACCTCAGTGTCACTGCTCAACAGACAGCAGGTATAATAAAAATATAGTTCCCCCCATACTAAAGGTAAAAAACAAAACTAACTATGGGGCTTTAAATGCCCTGCCTCGGGATAGAGTACCTAGTATGAACCTATGAACCTATGAACCTAAATAATACGTTTTCGTACACCTTCATCAGATGCAAATACCCCATAATGGTCAGACTAAATGCTTATATGTGTGGCTGTTAAGACATAAACCAATCATTACTTAAAACCATTGACCAATCAAATTCATTATTTGAAGAAAACTCATTAAAATTCTTTATATATCAAGGTAAAAAATACTTAAAAAATACTTGAATAAAAATTATTTGATTTACATTTAATTTACATACACTGTGTACTATCTCATAACAAAACATTAAGAATAATAAATAATAAATATATAAGCATGTAAAAAGATGTAAAAAGATATTTAAAATAATGAATGAATAAATACTGTTGACTGTTGGGTCCATAAGCACATAAAAAAGTGTAAGACTAGCATCTAGTGGTTTTATAAAAAATTACAATTTAGCAGCTCTTAACTTAAGAACTGGAAGAATAGAGAGCATTTCATTCAGACCAGGACTTCTTGTAGCTTCTAAAATAATCTGCCAATATAACTCACGATATTCCAATTTGGCTTCCCACATGCCCCCTCTAATCTCTTTGGGCACAACCTCCAATACAAAAAATGTAAAAGATGCCTGTTCACATACTACCTTGTGACGGAATAAAGCATTATTCATATTTTCTTTCCGAATTTCATAAAGGTGTTCATAAATTCTCAGTTTTAATTTTCTTTCTGTCTTCCCCACATAAAATGAGTTGCAACACTGACAGGTAGCCAAATAAGTCACACCACATGTATTGCAATTGGAAAAACAGGTGCTCATAATTTTCCTATTCCTAATTTGTATTTCTATAAAAGATTCATTGTATATATGCGAACACTGGGAACAAGTCCCACATTTGAAGGTTCCCATTTTTCCTTATCTACCTTGTTGGTTCAGGCCACCCTCAAACTCAAATAGGTTCTAAATGTTTCTGTCCTTTCTGTATGTGAATTTTAAAGGCTGTTGGAATAAAATATCCAGGTCCAAAAATTCTTTGAATCTATCCCATTCCTTGTTAATAACCCATTTAATGACCCCAGAATCCCCCAGTAAAATCCATAATATAAGCTTCGTTCCAATTCATAAAACTTGTAATGTTGCAGTGAGTGTCTAAAACTATAAACTGATCTTTTTCCATCATAAATTAAACTTTCAGGGTAACCCCTTTCCTTGAACATATCACATACAAAACCACATTCTGTTATAAAGTCTTTGTCCTGGGAAGTCATCCGACTAATCCTTACCAACTGTCCTTTTAACAGGTTCTTCTTTTGAAAAAACAGATGACCACTTGTAAAATGAAGGTAGGAATTGGAGAAGGTGCTTTTCCTGTGTACTTTGAAGGAAAATTGATTATTCTCCTTATAAAGGGAAATGTCAAAATATATTAATTCCTGACTATTAAAATTGTAAGTAAAATCCAAAAAATTGGTGGTGCCTTTTAAATAGGACAAAAATTAAAAAAATCTGTCCCTGCTGTCTGTCCAAAATATGCAAATATCATTCAAAAAACGTTTATATAAGGACCAGCAGCTGGCAAATTCACTATTAAGTACAAATTTGGTCTCCCACCAAGCCAGAATAATGTTTACATATGTTGGTGCACATATTGCCCCCATTGCAACCCCTTGTTTTTATTGGAAAATTTCACCTTCATAATACATAAAATTATTTTCGAATATAACTTCCATTAATAATAAACAATTAGTGAAATCACAATAATTAAAATTACCATTTCCCTCATACATTCCTTGAGCCACTGTAGACCTGTGTCATGTGGAATAGAACCAAAAAGTTCCACTAGGTCTAAAGTTACAAAAAGGATTTCCAGTTGATAAAGGTCAGGTTTTACCTGTCTGAGTAAATCCCAAGAATCTTTTAAAACTGCTGGACCTCTTGTAGATAGATCCTTCAACTTGACATCTACAAACTTGGTTAGAGGGGCAGTGATAGAGCCTTCTGAGGATACAATTAATCGAAGGGTGGATCCAAAGGGTCCTTGTGAACCTTTGGAATGCCAAATACTGATAGCACCCTAGGATTCTTGTTGGTCAAAAAATTGTATGTATCAAAATTAATAGATCCTTCTAATAACAAATTATCAAGTATGACATTAATTTTGGAATTGGCTATATTTATTTCATTGATGGAGGACCTGGAATATTTGCTGTTGTCATTCAACAATTCTTTCATTTTGGATTCATAAATAATACAATCCATTAAAACTGTACCATTATGGGGTATTTGCATCTGATGAAGGTGTACAAAAATGTACTATTATTTGATAGCGTTAATGCGCCTTGGTGTTTTCAATATGTGTTTTTCGTTTTTTTCTGTTTGATTTGTGGTATTAAACTTCTTCAGTTTTATTTCGGACTCGGGCCCTTATTTGGTACTCACTAGCGAACCTTGGATTTTGGTTTTAGTTTTTTGCACGTTCTCTTCCATCTCATTTTTTGGTGTATAGTTTGTCTGTAATGCCAGTGGGATCATCCTGATTGTGCAGGCAACTCAGACAGTTATCATGACCAACACGTTTGACACACTTTACATCTTTACATAAGGTTTGGTAGGAATGATGCTCCACACGGCCATCTACTGGGTGATTCAGGTTATGCAGTGCAACTTTGGCTTATGACACCTGTCAGACGTGCACACACACATAGGCTCATAGGTTCATATGAGGTTACTATGCTAGTGGCTCTAAAGACTTTACAAGCCTAGCTATATTAATCCCAAGTATCCCCATTTGTACTTTTTGGGTAGTTTGCAGAAAAATTTATGAACAGAGTGAGTCTATGATCAACACTGGCTACCCATGTCCATGAGGGACACGGGTGCCACCCCAGGGGCAAATCTGTGGTGGATGCATTTGAATGGGTAAAGAGAGGACCTCTATTTTACATGAATAGGAAGTCTGTTCCAGAGAAGTGATCCCATACACCCACAGAAGAAGGATACGATGATGCCCATACTTAAATTAGAAACATTACAGAGCATGTATTTGGCATGCTGAAGTCATTGTTCAGCTGTCTAGACACAACAGAAGGTGCCCAGGCACCTGCACAGAAATTCTCACAGTCTGAGCCATATTGTGCAATAACATCTTGGGGAAACAGCTGCAACAGGGACAGCAAAGGCCAGGACCACACATACCTGGTCTACAGACAGGGTCAGCAGCAATAGCACACACAAATAAGGACAGAGAGGGAGAATCTCCAGCTGAAAATGGTGCTAGCAGACATTGGTGTGCATATTATGCCCTGGCCCTGGTTAAGAGGGAAAGAATAGCACACACTCACCACTTAAGATCCAAAGGGTAATGCACACACTCACTATTTAAGGGAAAGATAGCACACACATCACCATCAAATTAATTCACACAACAACCTGAGCACATACAAATATTAAAAGTGAAGACATTTGGTGTACACAAACTGTACTTAACCATGTAAGGTCTGTGCACAGATAGCATCCAAAACAGACAACCCCAAAGCACATGACTCATAACTGCAGTCATTTCAAGGTAAGTGTTGTACAAACAAATGTGTAAAATGATATAGTACCTGCATATTTCCAGTCTTAAATGCACTTAGTCAGAACCTGTGTGAGGTGTCTTGCCTTATAGCAATTATATCTGCAATATACAGGTATGCATTATACACGATCTCTGGCATCAAGCTGGTCACTTACCACTGTACACAAAACAGTCAATAGGACACTAATATCAACAGTTTCATGAAAAGGTAAGTAGGAATTCAACATCACTGGTTGAAATACAACACTAAACTTAAAAAAGAAAACTCCTGAAATGAGTATTTACAGAAACATCCACAATCCTGTTATGTACTAAATATGCATATAATCAACATACAAAGACTCTCTTAGCTAGCCACTCTGTGCATTAGACATATATGCAAATCTAAGTCAAACCCAAATGAGCAAAGGGCATGGCACAGTCATTATCATTTGCAAAGGATTTAGGCAGTCGGCCAAGGCTGACACCAAAGTAATGAGTGCATGTGTTCAAAGGATCATAGGATCATAGAAGTTACTAGACTAATGGCCCTAGGGCCCTTACAAGCCTAGCCAAGTTCTTACTCTTATTTCACAATCAGCACGTATTGCCCCTGTCCAAGAGGGACACAGGTGGAACCCCTGGGGTGAATTTACGGTCACCCATCTGATCGTCCAGACTGCATTTGAAGAGGGCCAATGAGGTGCTCTGTTTGACATGAAGTGGAAGTCTGTTCCAAAGGTGTGGTAACCTCTGGGAGACAAATATGTCCCTCCATCAGGTTTTATTAATATCACATACCAGGTTAAGGTCTTTAGAGCAAGTAACTCGTGTACCATTTTACTTTCAGATATGAAGCATTTCCAATAACACAGGGTCAAAGATTGCCTTATATGCAAGGCAGACATCACCTCTGAGTAGTCTGTATTAAACATGATAAAGTGAGAGTGATTTCAAACGATCCCCATAGGGCAGATGGTGAAGACCTTGAATTTTCTTTGTCA
Organism: Protopterus annectens; assembly: GCF_019279795.1. NCBI lineage: Eukaryota > Metazoa > Chordata > Ceratodontiformes > Protopteridae > Protopterus > Protopterus annectens. The sequence continues at coordinate 102,510,293 of NC_056741.1, forward strand.
GGAACCTTTGTGGTTTCTCCAATTGCTGTAGGTGCTTAGAAAGGTACATACCAAAAGAGGAGTTGCACTCAATTATTGGCCTGATGAGGAAAGAGTACAGGGAGGTAATAACTTATTTTCTGGAATTAATGCCCTTACTTATTAGGTTAGCAATATCAAGTGGTAAGGTTGCTGTCAATCTGTGCACCCAGGCCTCTCACTACTCAGTGCGTACTAGGGTGCTGCTATTGATGTAGCAGTTAGCAGGGACATTGCTTTTACCAAAAGGAATAATAATACACTTTTTGCATTGAGTTAAAGGCAATGACTTTGGCACCAATTGTTTGTTTGTGTAAGACCCTCTTGTAGGAAGGTGACACCATTTGCAGATTCTATGACTGCTCCCAGTTTGCAGTCATCAACAAACTTTGTGAGACACAGACCTTTAGTTTTTGCTTGCACTTCGGAGAAATAGATTCCAAACAGTAGAGGTCCCAGGACTAATCCCTGTGGAACACCACTAGTTACATGTCTGCTATTGGAGGTGGATTCCCCTATTTTGACTATATGAATTCTGTCAGTGAGCCAGTTAGCAACCCATCTAATGATATAAGGGCTGATGCCTAGTTGGGTAAGTTTGTCAATGATACTTGAGTGGGGGATAGTGTCAAATGCCTTGGCTAAGTCCAAGTAGGCTGTATGCACAAATTTCTCCTAGTCCAGGGCTTTGGTGACTGTCTCGAAGAAGTCCACCAGGTTTAACTGGCATGATCTCCCTTTGACAAATCCAAGCTGAGTAGGTTCAAGTATTTGAAGATTACCTATATCTTTGTTGATAAGGTCAATGATGATTCGTTCCATGGCCTTGCAGAAAAGGCTAGTCAGGCTAATAGGTCTATAGTTCAAAGGGTCAGTGGAAGCACCATTTTTGTACAAGGGAATAATGGTGGCTGTTTTCCATTCAGCTGGTATGAAGCTGGTGCTTAGACTATGAATGAAAAGAGTACCCAATGGTATTAAAGAGTACCCAATGGTATTAAAGAGTACCCAATGGTATTAAAGAGTGCCCAATGGTATTAAAGAGTACCCAATGGTATTAAAGAGTACCCAGTGGTATTAAAGAGTACCCAATGGTATTAAAGAGTACCCAGTGGTATTAAAGAGTACCCAATGGTATTGCTAATTCATGTTGGAGCCCATGTACGACACAGCCTGGAATGTTATCAGATCCCATAGATGCTGTGTTTTTGGCCTTAGAGAGGGCATTTACTACCTGCTCTTTAGAGATACAAGGTAGGGTGCAGGTGGAAGGGATGTCAAGGGGTTAATGTGGCAGGAACAGGGGAGTGAAGTTTTCAAAAAACCTGTCAGCCAAGAGGTTAGCTATGTCCATAGGCTCAGTATATGTGGTATCATAAACTATCAGTTCTACGCAAGTCTGGACCTTTCCTTTGAAGTTAAGGATGTAACTATAGAATGCCTCGTGGTTGTCCTTTGTTGAGGAAGCTAGTTTGGACTCATAGTTTGCTTTGGAGGACTTCACAAGAAGTCTTATTTGCTTGTTTAAGCTGAGGAGGTATTGTTTCCAGTTTAGGAGGGCTCATTCCCTCTTACTCTGAGACATTAATTTCTTCCTTTTATTGTAAAGCCTGTTAATGGCAGTTGTCCACCAGGCAAGTTTGCTCTCCCTTGAGGAGCTAGTTTTGGTTCTATCAGGTACGGCTGAGTCAATGCAGCCATACATGTGTTTGTATAAAGCTTTGGTGTAGAGCTCGGCATAGTTGCCAGTTCCATCTGAGGAAGGAGGTGTAGTGAAGCTATTTATAAAGGTTATAATCTGCTTTGGAGAAATTTTTTAGTTTAGTTGCTGCTGGGGTGGGATTAAGTGTGATAATTACTTTGAATGAGACAGATTTGTGGTCAGAGCTCACCAGGGAGGACCTCACAGTGCAGGTGCTACAGTGGTCCCCCATATTGGCGAGCACCAGATCCAGGATTTTGGCACCCCTTCTGGGGGTGTCAACCAGCTGGTCCAGGGCACTGGAATTAACAAAGTTAAGGAACCTTTAGGCAAATGAGTTTGAGCACAAATAATTTACCCAGTCAATGGATGGATAGTTAACGTCACCCAAAACCATAGTGTTTGGATGTATCTTGACAGACTCAAATAGATCCAAATAGGCAGAGTGGGTGTCCCAATTCATGGAGGGGGTGTTGAGTAAGAAACACAGAACAGTCAGTAAAGTAGGAACTATCTCAGGGCCACTAACAGGCAATATATCCCAATCAACAATAAGGTTTGTTAGTTTTCATGTGTATGGGTTGGAATGGATGGTCATCTTTTGTGAAATGTGTGTGTGTTTGTCTGCATGAACACAATCACTCTCTGTGCTAGCACTCTATGTCCTTCTGTGTCAGACAAGTGTGAGCAGTGCATGGTAGAATTCTCAGTTCAGTGTCCTCACTCCATACCTGAGAAGTGTCTTTGCCAAGAGTTATACTGGCACTTCCATGTCCCTGCTTCAAAGTGGTGGTGCTACCTAAATATGAAAGATGTGTTGGTCAAGCCCTTTACATGACTATAGCCAGGACTATGACCATGTGGCCAACCACATCTGGGAGTGGACACCTCTATCACTGACAGAGCAGAAGAAGTATTCCCATGGGAGCAGGATCTGGCATGGCCACATCAGCTAACAACCAAGGATGTTGCAGCTCTATGGACATGTGGATGCTGGCCATCCCCTAGCAGACATTACAGACATTTCCTGATCCTGTTTGTCACTCATCCTATCCAAAGAGTCACCCACACAGTTGAGACAGTCATGCACATCAGACTTCATCACATTTAGGAATCACACAATCTTTCCCAAAGCCAGTTTGGAACATGCCTGTGTCTCCATGATGGCCTTATACATATGTCTGGTGGCACAAAATAACAAAACAGCATCAGGACGAGGGTGAATAGAAGGATCCCTCCAAGCACCTCTAGCAAAGCACCTGTATGATGCCACACCCTCATGATGGCTACAAGCAGACTCAACCAGCTCTTCAACTGGAGTAACCATACTATCCTGACCAACCATGTCACCCTCAACCTGTCCTATATCTGAGGCTTGAGTGAAGTGGGTATGCATGGGCATATTGACTGTGTTCAAAATAAGGCTAGTGGATGTGAGATCCACAATCTCACTGTCAGACTGAACTTCTGTACCCTCTGACTTGCCTCTGTCTCACCACCATCATTATCAGAGGCTGTCGATATTCTGACATCAGGTGGTACAAGTTCTACACAGCCGCTGTCAGGATCACCTGTGATAATAATCAATAAACACAAGCAGAAGTGAAATAGTGGAAATGAACCAAATTTGGTTCTACACAAAAATGTTAAAGAGTTTCAAATATTAAAGGAATACAATACACCTTAATCTCTCCTTAGACGTCCATCTAAGTAATGGTTATTACTAATAAAAGAAAGGTTGTGTTTACCATCCACAGGTGGTATTTCAGATGGTAATTCTGATGTCCCTGGAGAAAGGGGAAGGCAGTGGAAAGAAGTCTAATAATAGTAATAATGCAAATGACACAAGGAGAAGATAATAATGCTCTGCCTGGCTGCCCCTTAAGAAATATCTCAGAATCAGTCAGACTGACCATCCTCACCACCATCATCTCTGTTGGACTCTTCACTCTTGTAAGGCACATGTATCAATGTTTTCAGATGTAGAAGTAGTAACACATAAGGATGCCTACAATGGCATTACATGGCTGAGATATAACATACTCAGGATTTTCTTGGGACCCACTTGGCTTGTTGTCCTCATCAGCGCCAATAACAAGGAGTCTGTGTGAACCCTCTGTTGAGCTGTCTGGATCCCTGACAGTGGACAAGAAATGCTCATGTTGAGTAAGTGGTGGTGCTGTAGCAGGGCCCGCCCATAGCCATCTGTTCTCATGCTACTGCAGTGGCCCTCCTGTGTGCAGCTGTGGCACGTTTTATAATTTTGGCATGTCTGCCCACTGTGTTTATGTCAGTGACCACCTGCTGCCATATTCTTTTTCTGGCTAACATGTCACGTGTGCATCTGTGAAACAAAATGGATCCATGACAGTGTAAGGCTTCAAGGATGGCCTTGTTCTAAGCATCACTTAATGGTGGCTTGCATGGAACAGATGATCTGGGCACCATAATCCTGTATGACATAAAACAGAAAAAAAACATTTTTAGGACAGAGAGAAAGCATTCTCCTCAAAACAAATCAGTGTACCCATTCTCAGCAAAAAACAATTGAACTCACAGATCTCATTCCAGACTACATACAAGGTAAGGGACCCCCCAAGAAAGAAACATGAATACATTAGCATTACATCCATTCTGTTAACATGTTTGTAATGATGACAGCAGTTGCATAAATGTCTGCTTGATGACAATAGTAGCAATAAATATGAAAAATTCAAAATCCATCTATCTAGATAATTTCCTTTGTCTCTCCACTGCAGTGGAGGTCACCAGGCGCCATCTGTGAAGTCTAACAACTCTGCTAGGTACACATGCACAACCTCTTCAGTACATGGTGAAATTCCAATAGTAATCATCATCATCATCATCGTCGTTTTAACTGCTGCTAACTCACTCTGTTCAGTGCCCCTCTCCTGTCTTCTTCAGCAATCATGCTTGACTGTCACAGGACTTCTCTCACACACTCAATCCACCTCTTTTCCTCTTGCCTTCTTCTGCTCTGTCTTAAATTGTCTTCACTAGATTTTCTTCTGCTTTTTTGCACATGTGCCTGCACCTTTGTAATATGTTCTCTTTGACCTTTTTTGACATTGGAGATACTTTGTCTTCTGCTCTTATGTCCTCATTCCTTCATCTGTCCCACAGTGCGCATCCTACCACCCATTGCAGGCACTTTATCTCCATCACTTCTAGCTTCTCAACTCTTCTGCCTTTATTGTCCAGGTTTCTGTGCCATACAGTAGTACTAGTTGCACCATTGTTTTGTGGACTGTACTTCTCAGCCACTTTGGCATTCTTCTGTCATATACTACACCTGATACTCTGTGCTAGTTGGCTGCAGCCCCACTAATTCTGGCTTTGACTTCCTCATTCAGACATCCCTTATCCTCAACCACCCCTCTCAGATACTTAAAGCTGTTACCCTGTTTCACTATTTTTCTTTCTATCTCATTCTCAGCTTCTTCTGATCTCCCCCATTTGCTGCCATTACATCTGTAATGAGGACTCACTTTCTTCCTCTGTGCCTTCAGTTATGTATTCCATTTGTCTAAGCTTTGCTGAAGTTCTTACTCAGATTGTGCCTGTAGTGCCACATTGTCTGCACACAGCAACTTTGTTGATCTGTCCCCTCCCACCTGTCTGCTAATGTAAACCATCACCATTAGTGAACAGTAGTGGACTCAGAGTTGAACCCTGATGTACACCCACTCCCACCAGTAAACCCTATGTGAGACCAAGCACTGTTCTTCCATGAGTCATTGTACATAGCATGCACTAATTCTACCAGTGTTTCTGGGACTTTAAATATCTGCACAACTGCACAAATCAGCTTTCTTGGGATATTGTTATATGCTTTCTCAAAGTCTAGGAATGACCAGTTGCACTTTTTCTTCATCTCTAGCTTCTTCTCAGCTATCTGTCTCACTGCAAACATTGGGTCAGTTGTGCTGCATCCTGATCTGAATCTGAACTAGTCATCTCCCATCTTACTTTTTATTATTCTATGTAGTCTTTATCAATCACCCTCTCCATAACTTTCATGGAATGTGACAAGAGTTTGATACGTCTGTACTGCCCACAGCTTTAAATTTCCCCTTTGTTCTTGAACACTGGCACTGGTAAGCTTAAGCTCCAGTCACCTGGGATGCACCTTTCTCTCTACACTGTTATAAGTACCTCAGTAACCATTTCTTCCTTACTTCACCCAATACCTTTATAATGTCTGTTGTGACCTCATCTGAGCTTGCAACTTTCCCTGACTTCATTTTCCTTAGTGATTTTCTTACATCTTCTATGGTGGGCTCCTCCTCTTCTCTCATTATAGACTACGTCTGTGGAAGTACAACATCTATGGAGTTTTCTTCATTCAGAAGCTGCTGAAAGTAATCCTTCCATCTGCCTTTGATGTCCTTTGTAGCTGTGAGCAGGTTGTTGCTGGCATTCCTTATTGAAGGGTGTCTGACTATCTTCTTTATCTTTCTGTATTTGTATTACAGCCTCATATAGTTTCTTTGTGACATCTACTGAGTCACTTTTCAGAAGTTGGAACAGTACCTCTGGTGTCTAATTCTTTGCTATAGCAACTCCTTTCTTAGCATCTTTGTTTGCCAACCAGTATTCCTTCTTAGCTTGGTCTATCTTTTCAGTCTTCCACTTTTTCCTGCACTCCTTCTTTATTTTGATGACTTCTGTATTCTATATATGCTTTCCTTATGTACCTGATTTCCATAACTGGCTTCAACTCCACTTATTTCCTCTTCTTGAAGTGCTAGAGCGCTGAATAATTCATTGGATTGTTGTGCTTTCTCTGCAGTCAACTACCAGGGCATCAGACTGGTCTCAGTTGACCTTAGAGCCTTCTCTAACCACTGCCTGCAGCTGATTGTGGCAATCAAAAGTTTATGCTGTGGCCAACTGTTTCACTGGGGATAAATTTGCAATTGCTGATTCTTTCATGTTTGCCACTCTTATATGTGATCTTGTGACTCTCTCCCTCTCTCTTTCTGAATCACACGTTGGCTACTATCAAGCCATTTGCCAGAAAGAAGTCTAAAATGACATCTCCTTCTTTATTCCTGTTGCTCCCCCCTCTATGTGGCCCCAGGCAGTCCTCATATCCTGTTCTGTCTGTCCCAATATGTGTATTTAAGTGACCCATTATTAACACCAATTCATGTTGTCCTTCTTTATCTAGTACGTCCTGTACAAATGCATTCTTTTCCTCACTATCACAACACTGCTGTGGGGCATAGGGTGGCATTATAAATACTGCCCTATATTAGTTTATCAGTAATTCTGATGACATCCCTCACTGCCACCAGAAGCCACTCCCTCACCACAACTGCCACATCATTTCTAGCCTGTCTTCCTCCTGAGTAGTACATTTTTTCATCCCAAGCAAGTGACTTTGTGCACTGCCCTTCCATCTTGACTCCTGGACAGATAGGATGTCCAGCCTCCTCCTTACCATTATTCCAATAGCAAAGGACAACATAATGCTACGATTTAATCATACTAACTTTCAAAGCACAGCAAAAAATCACAAATGTACAGTATACCAGCAATGAATTTTTAAACTTGCATACATATTTTTTTCTATTGTACATTGAAACATATTCAATATATGAAAATGAAGGCAGATTATGAAGAAGATAAAAATAACTTATTAAATAGTGCAATGATTTGTAGAACAATATTCTCCATGTGACTTGCAGTAATGGTCTATATCCAATCAGTCTCCCCTCCTTCCCTTCCATACCTACACAATTACCTTTATAGAGCATAGCTTCAGCCCTATGAGCACTGTGAACATACACATGAGATGTGAAATCATTAGCATTCCTAAATACCAAAAAATCACTTTGTGTAGGAGATGTAAACATAGTGTAAGTACTTACATGAGTGCATGTACATGCCCTAGGACCATACGTCTCAACTGTCCAGATCTTTGCAGAATGTCCTTGTTTTTGTCTTGTACTTTTGGTCTGTTCTTCATAAACGTTGTGGTTTTCTTGCAAATCATTGAAAATTTAAGTCACTAAATAATAACATATGTTTGAGTTTCACACTTCATATTCTATAGAAAATGTATGCAAACATAAGTCCTGTTATTCTAGCAACTTTTTTAAATTTATAAGAGTAATATTTGAAATCTGTCCCTATTTTTGTGCCTTTGTCCTCCAATTATTGTTACCTTTGTCCAGATTTCTTGTGCTAAGAGGTTGAGAGGTATGCCCCTAGGTCTGCAGGCAACAAGCAATACAGAAGTGACTGTTCTCTTTGAAGTGTGTGTATCATGCAGAGTAGACTTAAGATAAAAAGTGTAAGCACCTTGAGAGCTGTAAGAAACACCTTAACTACACAGATATCCTTGTAGTAAGAACACACTGTCCATCTTATAGGTTCATAGGATCATAGGTAGGTACTAGGCTATCAGCTCTTAAAGAGGGCTAATGAGGAGCTTTGCTTGACGTGAATGGGTAGTCTCTTCCAGAGCATGGGAAGTCTCTGAGACAGGAATCTATCCTTGCAGTATGTTCTGTTTATTGTGGTGGCAAGGTTTAGGTCCCTGGAGCATGTGGCTCAGAGGGATTAGGGTTTCTTTAACTGTAGCATGTCCAGCTGATCTGGGATTTACATGCCTTGGTATGTTAGGCAGAGGTCACCTCTGAGTAGGCGATAAGCGACAGAGTAGAGCTGGAGTTTTTTGAGACAGTCTGCGTATGGCATCTGCTTGAGGCTGGTAATCCTCTTAGTGAGGTATTTCTGTGCACTTTCTAGTTGTTGTAGATGTCATTGTACTCTATAAAGGATCTGATGAGGGACCTCTTTAGGTGAACCCCTTTGTGATGAGGTGTGCCATGTAGAAGGATTACCTGACTACTGTGGTGATGTGATTATCAAAGGAGAGACTACTGTCCACCTGTACCCCAAGGTCTCTTATCACACTTTCAGTGTTTATTAGGCTACCGCCTATGTGGCAGTTCATGGGTACAGTGTTTTTCCCAAAGTGGATTACAATGCACTTCTTAGCATTGAGCTTCAGGCCATGACTTTGACACCAAGCATCAGTCTCTGTGGGACCTCTTTGTAGAATGTCCACATCATTAGGCAATTCTATTATGGCACCTAGTTTGCAGTCATCTGTGAACTTCATTAGCCAAAGACCTGCTGTATTAGCCTGGACTTCTGTGAAGTAGATGCCAAACAACTGTGTGGGTTCTGTAACCTTTTATGACCAGATTTTGAATACCATTGCAAAAGTATTTGTAAACACATTCATGTCCTTGAAGAAGAATTTTTAAACCACCCTTATTCTACTCATGTCATCGTCAGTTATTGCCTGTCCTACAGATTTTTCATCCCCACAACCATCACTTACTGATACAGAACCTGACTGATTAATACTGAAGACACACAATAATGATGTACAGTAATGACCCATAGCACCACCCTTTCTTATGTGTCTGTATGTTTGTCTCTCTATCTCCAGCCCCTTATCTCTTAGCCATTTTTACTGTTGAATATTCGCTAGGCAGATGGGTGTAAAGTGTTACTTTGCTAAAGAATAAAACCTACATCTTCTATTGGCTAAATAGGTTATCAGTATCCCTTCAAAGGTGTGATTTTGACATGTATGAAGTAAGATTTGCTTAATGGGGTATAGACATAATGATCAACTCTATAAACTAAAATGTTCATCTTGACAATGGTTCAAATATAGCATTAGGTGAAACTGTTACCTTCCTGTTTTTAAAAGTGTCTTTCCTGTGAATGTGTTGCATATATTTGTCTAAGCCCCATCTGTTTTATCAGTTGTAATCCTTAGCATTTTCATAAGATCTGGCAATGAGCAACTGTAGTATGCCATGCTAAATGACATTTCAGGTGTTATGGAAAAATGCATTGAGTACTTGCCTTACACCACACCTAGTAACTTCTGATTTCCCTCAAAGCTGTGCTACATGTAGTAGATATAAAAGATTATTTCAGTAGCTACTACACACACAGTTTGGCCAAGCAACATATGTATGGTAGTCATTACTAGGTATTGTCATTATAAAAAGTATACTAATCACATTCTGACACCCTTTGTAAAATGATCTGCATACTGCATTCAAACCCAACTTCAACTCTGCTTTTTTATTTAGCTTTGAGATTTTACAACTTGTCCCATAGGGTAAGATAGGTTAACAGGCATCTTTTCTAGATTGTTTGCACTGTAGACGGCACACTAAATGAAATTAAGTTTTTCACTGCTTCCTTCAGCAAAGAAATCTGCTCACAGCATACCATCATGCAACTGAGGAAGGCAAGCGCACTTCATTTCTGAAATGAGCTTTGCAGCTATCATTGAAAGGTAGAGTAAAACACGTAGAGCATATGTATGCAACATGTTAAGATAAAACAGATTTGTTGCAAATCCAATCCGAATCACAAGATTTCCTCTGTGATTGATATTTGTGTAAACGTTGCCAGGAAGCAAATCTGAAGACCACTGGACAGTGATTTTTTCACAGTCAGAGTCCAACACATCAAAGTATAATCACACATGCACCAACACTTTTCCAACATCCGTGCAAATATGTTTCTCAGCATTGCACTTTAGGAGGAGATTTTGAATAGAAATAAGTATCGTTATGGGATTATAATACTTCATTAATGGATTGCTTAATGTACTCAAGAAGAATGCAGTGATCTGTGTGGTTAACTGACCACTTCATTCCAGACAGTTGGACCTGCACTGCAGCACTGGAACTTATAAATGATATACAACCACAAACAGCCTTGGAGTACATACTTCACCATTATTTATTCCTCCTGCATTGGAACATTAAGTAGTGTTTGGTATTGAGAGTCCATGTTGCCCATGCATGAACACATATCATTACTGATATCAGTACTCTTCATTAAGGTTTACCTGCCATCATCATAACCTGATGACCCATGAATAACTCATTGTTCATCTTGTATTTCAAATGTGTGTGTGTCTCATATACACAAGGCAGATAGGTCCACATCACTCTAAGTTCTGCAGTATACCTTAATGACAACATAGCTGACATCAATCAGCAGTATGTATACATGTATTATTGATCATAACATTGAACTTTCTCCATCATATCAGAAAATATGGGTTTGCAAAAAACCTTCAATGTCACAATATCTTCTCTGTCACAGAATGACATGCTAATCCTATCTGCACTGCACTGTCACAATCTAAAAGTTAGAAGTCTGCAGTGGCACTTGCATTAAGTACTGTGTCCTCTAGATTTTGTCATTAGATCAGTATGGTGTTCTATTCCCATAGCAATCAACATGTGTGTGTGTGTATGTGTGTGTATGGAGTTGTCTAAGTATGAATTTAACTACTGCTGTCCACAGTAAAGCGGTAGCATGGAATTAATTTTAAACTGCTGGGTGAGTCCACATCAATGTCAAAACCTTCTCCCAACATCATTTTCTCTGCAACTCCTCACTAATGTCAACCTCTTTAATGTGCACACATTCACTATAAAAGTCAGACTTCTGCAGTGGTCCTTGCATTAAGTACTGTGTCCCCTAGATAAGTAGGGGGCTCCAATCTCACAGTAGTCAACTTGTGTGCCTGTGGAGTTGTTTACTTTTGTCCACAACAAAGTAGTTGCTATGAGTTAATTTTACACTGTAGGGTGAGCCCACTTCAATGTAAGACCCTTCTCCCAACATCATATTCTCTGCAACACCAAACTGATGTCATCCTGCTTATAGTGCACACTCTCACTGTAAAAATCAGAAAAATACTGTTTCTACTTAACTGTATGAATAGCTAGGTAGAGTGTTCTAATCTTCTGACAATCAACTTGTCTGTGTGATGGTGAGTGCATTTGAGGATTAATTAAACAGCTGTGCTTATTTGATTCCATGAGAGACTTTGCATAGTTAGATTAATTCCACATCCTCTTTTCCCTCTGTCCACAAACACATGTTGTCTGCAACACACTAATGAAGTCATAATTTCAATAATGCACTCTCACACTACTAATGTCAGACCCTCCTGTGGAAAGTGCATATAATACACTTGTCTCAGTCAATAGATAAGGAGTTTAGATACAGCAGTAAGACTTTATTTATTGTGGGTGTCTAAATGGAAATGGGTGTAGGAGTATCTTACATCTTTTACTATTGACTAAATTTAGAAGTGCACATAGTTGTAGAATTCATTTTTGCACACACACTCACACACACACACACACACACACACACACACACACACACACACACACATGCACACACGCACAAACGCACACACGCACACACCTTCTTTGCATGACACAGCTTATGTCAGTCTTTCAAAGATGCAGTGTGGCACACATGCAATCAGATGTCTCCTGTGGCATGTATGTATAATACACTTGTTTGTAGATTGTGCCATTCAATAAGTAGGGAGTTCAAATGCAACAATAAGACTCTTCTGATTATGCGTGAATGCAAATGGATGCAGGAACATTTTACTATTGAGTCCATTTAGAATCCCACATAGCTGTAGAAGTCATTTTTGTACTCACATTTACTTTGGATGACACAGTTTATGTCATCCATTCAAAGATGCAGTGTGGCTCATATGCAATCAGACTTCTTCTGTGGCATGTCCTGTGGTAAAAACTATGTACCCATGAACTACAACATAGGTGGTACTATACTTAATACCGAAAGTGTGATGAGACCTTGGGACACAGGTGGACAGTAGTCTCTCCTTTGATAATCACATCACCACAGTAGTCAGGAAATCCTCCTACATGGCACACCTCATCACAAAAGGTTTCTCATCCAAAAAAAAAGAGGTAATTGTTCCCCTCTACTCATCACTCATTAGACCTATTATAGAGTACAATGCCTCTTTTTGTATGTACCTCACAAGACATCTACAACAACTGGAAAGGCCACAGAAATACCTCACAAAGAGGATTACCAGCCTCAAACAGATGCCGTACGCAGACCATCTCAAAAAACTCCAGCTTTACTCTGTCACGTATCGCCTACTCAGAGGTGATCTCTGCCTAATATACAAAGCTATGTCAAACCCAGAGCTGTTGGACATGCTCCACTTAAAGAAATCCCAATCCCTCCGAGCTACATGCTCTAGGGACCTAAACCTTGTCACCGCAATAAACAGAACATGCCAGAGGGATAGGTTCCTGCCCAGAGACTTCCCATACTCTGGAATAAACTACCTATCTATATCAAACAAAGCTCCTCATTAGCACTCTTCAAGAAAAATCTTGATGTTTGGATGGGAAATAGGAAATTCACACCGGGGATCACCTCTGTGGCTCTGCTCGACAGTGGCACAAGAAAATAATTTTCTTAGGTGGCAAAAGCCAGGGTACCTTTTTGGCTGGGCTTGTATAGGCCACAGGGCCAATAGCCTAGTACCTACCTATGAACCTATGAATCTATATAATACACGTGTTTGTAGATTGTGGCAATCAATAAGTAGGGAGTTTGAATGCAGGAATAACTGTTGTTTGTGACTTTCTTCCTCTTACAGTGAAGAACAGGCTGCAAATACATATATAAGTTATAGCTATACAGTGTGATTGTGCTGTGCAACCATTTTTAGTGAAACAATATGGTAATACTACACAATGGAGATGCCATCTATTGAAATGTGCAGTGTCACAGTCATCAAATAAATCTGTAGTTCCACTTGTGTTTCTGCAAACCTTCATTGGTCTATGATGTTAGCTATATAGTTCAAATACTGATGTCCCTGTTTACAGTTAGTGTACATATTCTTAACAATGTTGTTCACATGTGCTATGTTCATTTGTAAATGCTGTTTCCTGTTACAAGTGTTTATAGTACATTTCCTTTAGAAAGGCTGTACTGGACACTGATGCTGTCATTTGAATAGACTGTCATAGGGACACATATTCTTTTTTTTTTAACAAGAAACATCTTTATTAAATTATCACAAAATCACATATGACATAGGCAATCACACATTTATATAAATGAAAACAAACCATATTGATATAATTTTAGTTGCAAACATTATACAGCATTTATAATCCATCCAGTCATTGTCAGTCAAACATTAAATAGCTCAGTCAAATCCTGCCATCTTTTAAATATTACTTGTTCAGGAAGTGTGACCACCATTAATTATTCTATCATATGTATTCCAAAATGTTATTATTACAAATTTTTGTTTGAGACATAAGCACCTTCACATCAATTATTGTTCTTAAATTTGAACATTTACCTTCCACTCTTACATATGTGTGCATACATCTCTTTTGACATCTGTGTACAGTGTCCTCAGTACACTTTTCCTGTCTAGTAACACATGTATTATAGTTGCTATTGCCCTTTCATATCCTCTCTTACTTATTAATTCTTTATATGTTTCATTTATGTGCACAGCACACTCAGTACACTTCCGTGCCTGTGTACAGCATGCCTTATTTGCCTTACGTATCTCTTTGTGCCATTCATTTGAGTATGCATAACAGGTTCAGCCACAGACAGCCTGATTGTTCACTCTGTGATTGTGGTGCTCAGCATGTTTTCTTAGCCACCAACACTGTTGCTGGCCATGGAAACCTGCTTGTATTCATGTAGGTGTGATGGTGAGCATGCGTAAGTGATTAGTGCTGCTTCACATTGCACTAACATTTAAACATCATGTAGGCTACATACAAAGTCAACATGACTATTCATGAATCCCACAGATTAACAAAACACTGCTATGCATATTTCATTTTTACAGTGCTCTTTTGTGCTTTGAGCTTCATAAGCTTTATCTTTATTCAGAAATTAAACATTGGCCTGTACTGCGTCTGCTTCTACGAAAAATAATAATAATTTTAGCCATTTTAATTTACCTATTATTGTTAAAAAGTGTGTTGCTCAGTCTCAGCTTTTCTGCAAAGTTGAGTTATTCAGTGTTGTCTTAAACAGATAAAGCCTGAAATAATGATTGTTCTGCATTGACCTGAACTGCACATGCTGCAGAAAACATTAGTATATTAATGTTTTCCTTATATGGTTTGTGCAGCATCAAATTTAATGAATCTGAGTTGTCCCTAAACTAAGTGAAAGTTGCCAGGGATGTCACTTTTAACCAACAGTAATCACTGCATTGTTTAACACAGATAGAAAGGAAAGAAAAACAAATGTGGAAGGATTGGTATAATAGTAAAGGCGATTACCTTACAAACACCAGGTGCAGGGTTTGACTTCTACTTCTGAAGGACTGGCATAGTGGTAAACGGGATTACTTCAGAAACACAAGTTACAGGATTTGATTCTTACCTTTGAAGGGAAATTGGCTAAGCTCAAAATGACCTTCAAAGGCAGTTAGCCTAGTACTTATCTATCAATCTATAAAAAAAAGAAAGGTAGATTTTACACTGAGCAAGAATAATGCTTCTCAGGTGAGTTAAGGGTCTTACGGTTTAATTATGATGAAGTGTCCTATGAGAATTAGTCTTGGTCATGTACTCAGGCATACTGACAGGCCAGCATGGCTCCTGTGGAATATGAAGACATCAGGTGTGACAAAATACTGGGCATATAAGAGGTAAAAGGGAAGGGTGAAGAGAATTAGGAGTCCCTGAACAAGGATAAGAGCAACAAAATATGTGAGTCTAGTAAAAGCAAAACTCAAAGACATGATAATAGAAGCAGTCAAAAAGAAAACCATAAGCTATGTATGTACATCAGAAAACAGACCAGGGACAGATCTGGACCAGCTGGACAAGGATAGATGGGAGGTCATGGAAGACTGAGAAACAGCAAAGCATTTGAATGAAAACTATCAGCTTTCACAAAAAAAAGAGAAAATCAAATACTTGGAGAGAAATATATCACAGTGAGGATACAAGTAATGTGCAGAACAGAAGAGGAGGAGGAGGTGTGGACTGGGAGCATTTAAACAGTTATCTATCTTTCTAACCATCTATTTAGCTATCTATCTTAATTTGCTAATTTAGATAAAACACTGTTCCCTGTAACGTACTCACAAGTGAGGAGAGTGTGTTGAGCAGACGGAAGGAGTACTTTGAGGGGTTGATGAATGAAGAGAATGAGAGGGAGAGAAGGTTGGATGATGTGGGGATAGTGAATTAGGAAGTGCAATAGATTAGCAAGGAGGAAGTAAGGATAGCTATGAAGAGGATGAAGAATGGAAAAGCTGTTGGTCCATATGACATACCTGTGGAAGCATGGAAGTGTTTAGGTGAAATGGCAGTGGACTTTTTAACCAGATTGTTTAATGAAATCTTGGAAAGAGAGAGGATGCCTGAGGAATGGAGAAAAAGTGTTTTGTTACCGATTTTTAAGAATAAGGGTGATATGCAGAGCTGTAGTAACTACAGAGGGATTAAATTTATCAGTCACAGCATGAAGTTGTGGGAAAGAGTAGTGGAAGCTAGGTTAAGAAGGGACGTGATGATTAGTGATCAGCAGTATGGTTTCATGCCAGAAAAGAGCACTACAGATGCAATGTTTGTTCTGAGAGTGTTGAAGGAGAAGTACAGAGAAGGTCAGAAAGAGTTGCACTGCATTTTTGTAGACTTAGAGAAAGCATATAACAGGGTGTCTAGAGAGAAGTCATGGTATTGTATGAGGAAGTCGGGAGTGTCAGAGAAGTATGTAAGAGTGGTACAGGATATGTACGAGGGTAGTGTGACAGCAGTAAGGTCTGTGGTGGAAGTGATGGATGCATTTTTGGTGGAGGTGGGATTACACCAAGGATCAGCTCTGAGCCCTTTCTTATTTGCAGTGATGATGGACAGGTTGACAGACAAGATCAGACCAGAGTCCCCATGGACTATGATGTTTGCAGATGACATTGTCATCTGTAGTGAGAGTATGGAACAGATGGAGGAGACCCTGGAGATATGGCAATATGCTCTAGAGAGAAGAGGAATGAAGGTCAGCAGGACTAAGACAGAATATATGTGTGTGAATGAGAGGGAGTATAGAGGAATGGTGAGGATGCAGGGAGTAGAGGTGGTGAAGGTGGATGAGTTTAAATACTTGGGATCAATAGTTCAGAGTAATGGTGAGTGTGGAAGAGAGGTGAAGAAGAGAGTACAGGCAGGATGGAGTGGGTGGTTAAGAGTGTCAGGAGTGATTTGTGACAGATGAGTACCAGTAAGAGTGAAAGGGAAGGTCTACAAGAGGGTGGTGAGACCAGCTATGTTATATGGGTTGGAGACAGTGGCATTGACAAAAAGGCAGGAGTTTGAGCTGGATGTGGCAGAGTTAAAGATGTTAAGATTTGCACTGGGTGTGACGAGGGTGGACAGGATTAGGAATAAGTATATTAGAGGGTCAGCTCAGGTTGGAAGGTTTGGAGACAAAGCCAGAGAGGCAAGATTACATTGGTTTGGACATGTGTGGAAGAGGGATGCTGAGTATATTGGGAAAAAAGATGCTAAGGATGAAGCTACCAGGTAACAGGAAAAGAGGAAGGCCTAAGATAAAGTTTATTGATGTAGTGAGAGAGCAAGATGCAGAGGACAGGAAGAAATGGAGACAGATGATCCACTCTAGTGACCCCTAACGGGAACAGCCGAAAGAAGAAGAAGAAGAAGATTGATCCCTGTGAGCAATTTACAGGTTCAGTCTGGATGTATTATAATAACATAGATAAATAAATATATAAATAAATAAAACATACATCTAAACAGCAGAAAAGACTATAACAAAGTATACAATTTTAAAGAGAATAATAATACAATTATCAAATGACAACTTTTAAAGGATAGTAAATTCGGACCAGATGGGATGCCACCAAAAGTTCTCTGGAATCCATTCACTGTGCTGGTAGAAAACTTTAACAGAAACCAAGAGCAGATCATTGATCAGTGCAGAAATGACAGACACTGGAAATATAAATGTTATGCTAAATGGAGTGAAACATTTTCTGTGAACTACTGCACTATTATTACCTCATCTGGAGCAGCTGAGAATAGAGCTGCTATGAGCAGGTTTGCATGATTCAATTCTCAAAATTTAGTGGAAAATGTTAAGCTGAAATTTTGAATTCCCCTTTGGATAGAGAGGTCATTTTTGGACCATCTGTGCTGAGGTCCTGAAAAGTGTGATGGGAATGGAAAGCTGATTCAAAGGGTGACTGTTTAGCTTTCCGTCTCCAGGTTTGTTAAAGGTTTCGCAACTACCTCAAGACTTTTTTATTAGAAAAAGAGAGTAAGCTGACCACGTATTTTCTAAAACAATGTAAATGATACGTGTTTCTGTTTTTTTCTTTCTTTCTTTGTCACATTTTACTTAAAAAAGATGCAGTTGCTTAAATTCTTGCCTGGTCTGGTATCATAGACTTGTAGTTTTGATTCACAGTAGAGAGAGTGTTTTGGTTTGTTGCAGGATCTGTGTTCCTGAGCTCCACTGACTCAAGTTTTTGCTTTTTAGCTTGGTTTACTAAATTTGTTTGTCTCCTGTAACCCATACTGAGCTTCACTCTATACACCACTACCACCATAAAACTTTTTAAACAGTGCGCAATGTGCTCAAGAGGTTTTGGTTTTCATAAGAAGCCTTCATAGTTAAACTGACTTCAGTATTCTACACCTGTGGCCATTGTGAACTACACTGAGTGTAAATACGATGCTCTGAGCTGCAGTAAGATACACTGAGTGTAGTATCCCTCGATTGCCCAAGATAACTGTGACATCCATCCACAAGTAAATATTTGCCCCAAACTACCTACCCCAGTAAGTACCATCAACCAGGCACCTTAGAATCAAATCCAGCTACCTACACCAGTAGGTACCAATTTCCCTGACTCCAAAATCAGACCTGTGAAAACCACAGACCAGTACCTTCCCACAATGTCTAACGCTGCCTGATCACCCATTACTCAAACAGCATAATGCAGTGTGTGAAAAATGTATCTCTCTCTCTCTCTCTCTCTATCATCATTTTACCTTCCACACGAATGATGCCTCAATATAACCAAAAATAACTGCCTTCAATAACTGGCTTAGATTTTTGTGTTATTTGAATGGGGTACTATATCTGTCAGCCTGGGAGAATATAATCATTAGGCTGCATTGCTTCACCAGGCATGGTCTGCACATCTCGTACCCCATTCAAATAACTGGCTTAGATTTTTGTGTTATTTGAATGGGGTACTATATCTGTCAGCCTGGGAGAATATAATCATTAGGCTGCATTGCTTCACCAGGCATGGTCTGCACATCTCTCCTCTAGGTTTTCTAATACTAGCTAAAATATTTTCTACCCACATAGTGCCTTTTTTAAGCAATGCCAACCAGATAAACCTACCAATAGCCTGAAACAAGCAAAGGAAACTATAAAGGTGCTACTGATCAATGCTAGGTGCCTAAACAAGGTCATAGATGTCTGTTCAGTGGACAGTACTCTGGCTGTGGGGGACTATAATGCCTGCCACACATTTAGACCAGTGACTATGCAGGTAGACTAAAAAGCTGGGAATGTCTCAGTCTTCATCAAGAAGAGACAGATGTGAAGGCTGGGTCAGTAGTATAATGCCCAACAGCTTCTTCCTGTCAAACTCACCATTAGCAAAATCCATTACCATATTCTAACAAGCTGCAGAATGCCCTGCATGGTCCAGTGATGACGTAAAGCCTGCTTATATGAAATGGAGTCACTCAGCATTAAATCTAAAACCATCTTCCTAGATGACTTCAACTATCCAGGTAGAGACTGGGAAATGTACCACCAACAGTTGAAGCCTTGAAGTTCCTGGACTTTTTTAACACAAATGTTCTGGAGAAGTGGTGCATTGTACTCAATAATGGGTCTGATGAGGGAAGAGTAGAGGGGCACCATTACATCCTTAGATCTTGATGTGAACCCTTTCATGATCAGATGGGTCACATAGAAGGATTTTCTAACCACATTGGCAACATGGTTATCAAAGGAAAGCTGACTATCTACTTGGGTCCCTAGATCCCTTATTTCTTCTTCAGATTTCAGGGGATTACCTCCTATGTTGTAGTTTGTGGGTACTCTGTTTTTTCCAAAGGGGATTACTATGCATTTTATTTGTATTTAGCTTGAGACCATAGCTTTGACACCATGCATCAGTCTCATTTAGGCCCTTCTGGAGGATCTCCATGTCGGCCGGAGACTCTATTATAGCACGCAGTTTGCAGTCGTCTACAAACTTAGTCAGCCACAGCCCTTCCGTGCTTGCCTGTACTTCTGAGAAGTATATGCCAAACAGGAGGGGCCCCAGGACAGAGCCCTGAGGCACACCACTTGTTACTGGTCTGGATTCGGACATAGATCCCGCTACTCTTTCTTTATGGGATCTGTCTGAGAGCCAGTTTTTGATCCATCTTGTGACTTAAGGGTTTATGCCCAGGCTGGTGAGCTTATCAATAATACCTGAATGGAGAATGGTGTCAAATGCTTTAACAAGGTCAAGGTAAGCCATGTGCACCTCCTTTCCCTTATCTATAGCCTGAGTAACTGTCTCAAAGAAATCCACCAGGTTTAGAAGGCATGATCTGCCCTTGACAAAGCCAAACTGTGTGGGGTCCAGTGACTGGAGGTTCCCAATCTCTCCATTTATGAGTTCCATAATGATTCGCTCCATAGCCTTACAGATCAGACTGGTCAGGCTTATTGGTCGGTAGTTCCCAGGGTCAGTTGTGGCCCTACCCTTGTGTAGCGGGACCACCGTTGCCGTGCACCATTCTATGAGCACATATCCTGTAGAGAGGCTGAGACTGAACAGGGTATTAAGATGCGGGGTTCATTTCTTTTGGAGCTCGCATATGACACAGCCTGGGACACCATCTGGTCCCATGGAGGCAGTGTTTTTAGCTTTAGATATAGCCTTGTTAACCAACGTATCAGTAATAATTGGACTTACACAATCTCCTGGAATGGTAATAGGCCCTGTAGGTGGTGGTGGTGGGGGGGGGGGGAATTTGCACTGAACCTGTCAGCCAAGATGTTGGCTATGTCAGAAGAGTCAGTGTATTTTGTTCCATTTTGTACTAGCTCAGAACAGACCTGAGCATTGCCATTTAGGGTTTTGACGTAGCCATAGAAGGCCTTATGGTTATCCTTGGCATCCTTGGCAACTTTCTTTTCAAAATTAGCCTTAGTTGACTTGATGAGGGCCCTCAATGTCTTACTAATGCTGATCAGGGATGATTTTTCTACTTGAGATTTGGCCTTTTTTTTGTATAAGTCTCCTCCTTTTATTTTAAAGTTTGCTTATGGCCGGGGTCCACCAGACTGGTTTCTTCTTGCTTGAGGAAGGAGTCTTGGTTTTATTTGGGATAGCACAGTCCATGCAATCCTGAAGATGTATATAGAGTGCCTTGGTGTAGGATTCCACATCCTGAATATCATTATCCTTCTGTAAGGGAATAGTGAAGCTTTCCACTTCAGATGCAAGTAGTTTGAAGTTTGCTTTGGAAAGGTTTTTGACTATGGTTTCTTTGATTGGGAGAGGTGGAGGAGTGAAGATGTCCAAGGTTATCAGTTTGTGGTCGGATCTGACCAAGGAGGGAGTGATAATGGGTGTGGTACAATGGGCGCCCGTATTTGTGATGATTAAATCCAATATGTTGTCCCCTCTAGTGGGGGAACATACTAGTTGTTCAAGGGCATTTGAATTTATAAATTCTATGAATCGCTGAGCATAGGAGTTGGAACATTGGTAGTTCACCCAGTCTATACCAGGGTAGTTGAAATCACCCAAGATTATGGTGTTGGGTAGGACCTTTATATTTTCCAATGTCTCAAGGAATGCAGAGTGAACATCTTGGGACATGGTGGGTGATCTATAACCAGCTACGATTTGAAATGTGGTTTTGCCTGCTGATAGTTGCGCATGGGTGATCTCTGAGGCATCATGCTGTGCTACTAACCTGGAGATATGGGTATCCTTGATGAATATGGATACACCTCCACCCTTTGTACTGCGATCCAGTAACTGAGGCCGGAAGGTATGATAATTGCAATAATGTCAAGGTAAGTGTATTATATGAAAAAAATGTGTAAGAGATAAGCTGCCTTCATATTGTCAGTCATAAATGTATTCAATCAGCACCTGTGTGAGGTGTCCATCAGTGGCAATTTTGCCTTATAGGAATTATATCTGCAGTATACAGGTATGGTACACAATAACTGGCATCAAGCTGGTCATTTACCCACTGTACAAAAAAACAGTCAACAGGATAATTATATCAACCGTGTCATAAGCAGAGCAATAAGCAGAATGCAATATCACAATTTGGAATGCATGACTAGCAATACTAAATGAAAAAAAGCCTCCAGAAATGAGTACTTACAGAAATATCCAGAAAACTGCTATCTATTACATATGCATATAATCAACATACAGAGAGTCTGTTTTATCTATCTACTCTGCGCATCAGAAGTATATGCAACCTTAAGTCAAACCCAAATGAACAAAGGACATGGCACAGTCATTATCATTTGCCCAGTGTGGGAGGACAGTAGGCCAAGGCTGACACCAAAGAAGTGAGTGTGTACAAGTAAGAAACACAGAATCATCAGTAATGTAGGAAATATTTCAGGGCCACTAACAGGAGATACATTCCATTCAACATTAAGCTTTTCATAGCCTGCATGTGTGTGGGTTGGTAAAGGCAATTTTTGTAAAATGTGTGTGTGTGTGTTTGCATGAACACACTCAAACTCTATGCGCTTTGTACTTCCACGTCAGACAGGTGTGAGCAGTCCATGGTAGAGTTCTCAGTTCAGTGTCATAATTCCCAACCACTAGAATTGGCTCTGCCCAGAGTTGTGCTGCCAGTTCCACGTGCCTGGTTCAAAGTGAGGGTGCTACCTGAATGTGAGTGAGCTCTCTTCACAAGTGAATCCAGGACCATGACCCCATGGCCTACCATGCATGGTGTGCAGACACCTTTGCCACTGATGGAGCAGTGAAAGTAGTGTCAATATGGGAGCAGGATCTGGCACAGGCATGTAGATTAACACCAGTGGATGTTGAGGCTGTATGGACACATGGATGCTGGTCATCCTCTAGCAGATGTTCCACCACAGAAACTGCCTGATCCAATGTGTCACTCATGGTATCCAATGAATCAACCACATGGTTGAGGCAGTCACACTAAAAGATTCTGCTATGTGTAGGACTCACATAATGTCTTCTAAGGCCCTTGTGGAATATGCCTATGCCTCCATGATGGCAATATACATACATCTAGTGGTATGTAATGACACAACAACATCGGGGTGACGGTGGATAGTAGGCCTCTACTGAGCACCTCTAGAAAACCTCCTTTGTGGTTCCATTCCCTCACAAAGGCTTTGGGTAGACTCAACTAGCTCTGCAACTGGAGTAACCACATTACCCTGATCAACTGTGTCACCCTGAATCTGTCCTTTATCTGAGGCCTGAGAGAAAAGGATATGCATAGTCATATGGAGTACATCCAAAATATGGCTAGTGGATGTGTGACCCACAACCTCAGTGTCAGACTGAACCACTTCACTACCTGTCTTGCCTCTATATCACCACTATCATCATAGACTACCAACAGTCTGACATCAGGTGGTATAAGTTCTACACTGCTACTGATCACATGTGATAATAATTAATGAACAAACAGGAGAGAAATAGTGAGTGGAAATGATCCAAACTTACTTCTACACACTCTTGTTAAACAATATGAAATGCTGATGGAATACAATACGTTTCTCTCTCCTCAGACTTACATCTAAGTGATGGTTACTACTAATAAAAGAAAGATTGTGCTTACCATCCAGAGGTGGTATTTCAGATGGTAATTCTGATGTCCCTGGAGAAAGGGGAAGGCAGTGGAAAGAAGGCTAATAAGCATCACAATGCAAATGACACATAGTCAAGAGAATAATGCACTGCCTATCCTCCCATTAAGAAATATCTCAGACTCAAGCAGAATGACTATCCCCCCAACATAATCTGTGTTGGATGCTCTTGTCAGGCACATGTATCAATGTTTTCAAATGTAGAAGAAGTGACACATAAAGATGTCTATAATGGCATTACATCGCTTAGATGTATAGCATATCTGGGATTTCTTATTGTGAGCCACTTGGCTTGTTATCCATATCAGCATCAACATCAGGGAGCCTATATAACTCTGCTGAGCTGTCTGTACCTCTTACAATAAACAGGAAATGTTCATTTTCAGTAAGTGGTGGTGGTTCCATAGCAGGGCCTTCACCCATAGCCATCTGCACTCATGCTTCTACAGCAGCCCTCCTGTGTGCTGTAATCATATCAGTGGCATGGTGCCACACCTGATTATTATTTCTGGCACATCCACTCACTGCATTCATGTCAGTGACCACCTGCTGCTATATTCTTTTTCTGACAGACATATTACTTCTGCATCTGTCAAGCAGGAATAATTCAAGGCAGTGTAAGGCTTTAATGATAACCTTGTTTACTGTATCACTAAATGGTGGCTTTCGTGAAAGAAGATGGTCTTGCTGCCATAATCCTGTATGACATAAAACAGAAAAAAAACTTATGTAGGACATACCAAAAACATTCCCCTCAAAACAAATCAGTGTACACATCCTCAACAAAAAACAACTGAACAGACAATGCTCATTTCAGACTACACACACAAGGTAAGGGAATTACCCAATTAAAAAATAAAAAAATAAAATAAAAAAGAAACATGAATACATTAGCATTACACTCATTCTATTAAAATATCTGTAGTGATGACAACAGTTGTATAAATGTCTGCTTGATAGCAGTATTATTAATAAGTATTCAGAAATTCAAAGTCCAACCGTCCACATAATGTCCCTTGTTCTCTCCACTGTTGTGGAGGTTTATAAAGAGAACAAACATACCTTATGAAATAGCTCAGTAATTAGTAGAAAACAATCAGTTATGGTCTGGCTCTATCTAATCAGTCTTCATTCCTTCCACTTCCATAGCTAAACCTTTACCTTTATATAGTGTATATTCAGCCCTCTGAGCACTATGAAGATGCAAATAAGGTGTGAAATCATTAGCATTTCTGAATACCAATAAAATCACTTGGTGTAGGGGATGTAAACATGGTAAAAATAGCTACACAACTGCATGCACATGCCTTAGGACTGCATGGAAGGGCAAAGACAATTGTTAGCTGCTAATGGCTTGTAGGTGTTACTGATTGCTCTGACTACAACAAGCAATACTGAAGTGACTCTTCTCTCTGAAGTGTGTGTATCATGTGGTGTAGATTTAAAACAAAAAGTGTAAGCACCTTGACAGCTAGAGGAACAACTTCAACAAAATTGACATCCTTGTAGTAAGAGCACATTGTTCATCCTTTGCTTACAATGTGTCTGAAATGCTGATCATCTATATTACACATGCATCACCATAACATTTCATTTAATATAATTAAGCTGAGATTTGGGGGAAATGTTCAGAAAATAAAGAGAAGAACTAGCTGGCAGTGTTGACAACCTGTCATTAAAATGATTCAGAGTATTATTAAAGTATTGTTCAGTATGACATTGATCTGGACATGTTCAAGCAAATGAGAAAGTAACACCTTTGTTCCTGTTTTGGGGCAAAGATGGATAAGAAGCACAAGTGAATGTATGCCATGATTGCACTGAGTTGAGGATTCATTTCCAGATAGTGTGCTGTCTGACAGAGTTAATACATATTTTCTAAGCATGTGATCACATTCTACCACACACAGATCTATGAAACTTCACAGTTCTGCCTTTTCATTAATTATTCACCTGCATTTGTTACTAATGACAATTGTTTAAACTTTTTTTTCTTTTTCTTTTTCCTCATATGCATCCATTTGGGCAGAACACACTCTTGAGTGGCAGAATTTCAAAGCAATAAATGAGAGTCCACTGCTCAGAGTACAATTTGAGAAATGTACTTTGTCTTGCCATCACTAGCATGTTTCAGAGGGGCACAGAGGGGCACATCCTTGCGTCACTGCAGAACTCTGAACAGCAGTAAGAAACAAATGGCTACATTGTATTAAAGTATCATTGTACCACATGTGTTAAATTAAATGATTTTAAAGAAACAGGAAAGTTGGTGCAATATTTTAAGCTACATGCTGCTTGGAGTGTTTGCAGCAGATGTGAAAATGTACCTTGTGATTTGTTGCGTGGAATATAAATTGTTATATATGTACGTCTGCCTGTATAATTTCAGCACTGCTTATCAGAGTGTAAACTGGGCACACAGCTGAAGGAAACATGAACAAATTAATTTTTGTACTCTTCATTAACATAAACATGCTTGGCAATGATGCATGGTATTTCTGAGTGAGTGATATGTGCATTTTGTAGTCATGTTTTGTGGCAGAAGCTGCAAATGCATTGACTTTGACCCCTTGATACAGTTTCTTTGGGGTTCAAATCCATACAGTGTGAAGGGACTGTAGAAAGAGATGTAGGAAACACTTTTGTCATAATTTCATATGCTTTTTTTCTGTCTCTTGCTTTGTGCATTTGCTCAGTGCAGAGTTGCATGCAATCAAGCTGATGTACTTAAGGAAAAAAGTGAAAACTTTTATTTGGTCAGTCTTCTGTATGGCAAACAGGCTTAGCGGCAATATGCAAACGTCAGCACTTTGGAGAACATCTAAATGCTTTGCAACTGTGTCTGTGGTAGAAGGTGTAAGTGTACTGTCTATAAAAATAAAATGCAAATGGTCCAGGTTTCAAATCCAGATAACCCTTGCTTTTACAAAGGGTGTCAGAATGCAATTTGTAACAACACTTTGATTTTGAAAGTAGCACTACATGCCAATTGCTATTATAATTATGTTTATTGCAGTACATCTCTAACGCCTTGATTAATTTTTGTAAGTAGCATATGTCATTGCTGACTTAGGTATGAAACACAATTGAATGTGATTGTTCAAGCAGGATATTTTTTGGTAAAGGAATAAAAAGACAGTAGCATATATATAATGGGCTTTATATCTAAGTTAAAATCATCTTCTCTCTTCACATAGGCAAACTCTGTGTGTAGGACAATATGCGTATGTATGTATCATGCCTAACTTCATCCAATATGTAATACATAATTTCAGTGTATATCTGGTTAAATATCTAACTCCAAGTTGTATTTTTTACATGATCATTGCACAGCACTGTATACATTTTTATTTTTATTATATTTGCTTTTTTTTGTTGTACCAATGTTCGGAGCTTTTCTTCTTGGGCCTCTGCTGTAAATGGACCTGTCTTAGCCAGAATTTCCCGGTTAACAAATGCAAAATAAAATAAAAATAAATAAATAAAATATCTTAACACAGCCTGCATTAATCAGCTACTGTAAGTCTACCCATCTGACATACATTTACAAACAGTAATGCTGCCTCTTTCATGGGAATGCTGTGGACTAAATCTCCATTCCTACTGAATTCAGTTTAACTGTAATGAACATGGTTGAAAAGGAATTTTCTTGTAGCACTGACAAATAATCACTTTAAAATTATTCATTTTTTTCTTCCCTATGTTTGATTCCCACAGTGGTCAACTAACTCTTTACGAGTGTGCAATTCCAGAAAGTTGTGTGCCAAATCATCCTATTTAACATCAAAAAGTTAAATGACAACAAGGCATTGCCACTGAGGCTGTCAGTGTTGACCATCTGAAAAAAAGTGTGAATATGTTGAGCATTACAGATGACAAACCTCACTGCATGTTTTACACCTTCTTTGCTGTTTGACAAAATACCTTCCACTTTGTTTACAAATGCCACTTGGTGCTTACCATCATGCAAATTCATTTGGCGTGGTTCTGCATGTTTGTGCACTAGATCACTACTAAGGGGACTATACTGGGTCGTAATATAATACTGTGGCTTGGAACAGATTAGCCAAGACTGTCTCCAGTGCAACTAGTATCCCACACACTGGATAAAATTTTCACCACCACTATAGTGACCTGAAATGGCACTAGAAATACCTCCTTAGCCAATGGGAGGATTAGATTTGGACTGCTGACATTCCACAGTTGTATAAGTATACTGACCTATCTGTATTAAATGATAGAAAATACAGGACACAGCCAGACTGTTATTCAATATGCTTTCATGTTTCTTCTTCTGTGTTTTACAGCTGCTGAAGACATTGCAGCAAACTGCAAGGTGCAACAAGAAAGGTTAACCCACCTCAAAGAAGCTCTGCGTTCTTATCCATTAGGTCTTAGTGTAACTCTAAGAAGTATTGCAATAGCATGAAATATGGCAATATTGTAATAAATAGTTGTATCTCTGATATTATAGTAGTGTAATTGATTAATTGTACAACAAAGTAAGACCTTCCCATCATACCTGGATGTGAAAAAGTGTACAGACGAGAAAATAATAATTATTTATTTTCTGAAATTATATACTCTTGTGATATGCCATGGATCTAATTCTCTCTGTTTTATGTCTCACACCACCTTTTTCTCTCTCTCTCGCCTTTTTTTTTCTTTTTTCTTGTGTGTGTGTGTGTGTGTGTGTGTGTGTGTGTGTGTGTGTGTGTGTGTGTGTGTGTGTGTGTGTGTGTGTGTGTGTGTGTGTGTGTGTGTGCATGTGGGGAGACATTTTATATGGCTTGAAATGTTTTGTTGTCATATCTTTCTGCTTACAAAAACTGACATGCAGCACAGACAGGTAGACCAGCCACTGTGGATCAGCCCACCATCCCTCCACAGGTTACAGCACCAACACCCAACACTTCAGGGTCCTAAGCTACCAGCGCTGGCTTCACAGCCCCCACCTTACTTGCCCCATACACATCAGGTAGGTCTGCTCATCAGCTGGTACACTGGTACCCTCCAGGAGTAGTATTAGTGCAGGTGGTGAGTTTGATAGGGCTAGTGGAGGGTATAATGGAAATGGGCCTTGGTGGCTGAATCAGCCATGTCAGAATGGTGCTTTGTCACATTGGCAGGATGATGCCACATTGAGAATTGACATAGGACACTGAGACAAGAGATAGTGATGATGGTTCTGAGTGTGAAGACTAGATTCTCACTGTTTTCATACTTGACATGGGTCCATCTCCAATGCCCCCTACCCATCCCCAATCATGGTGTCCCCAACCTTCTGTGTCCATCACCAGCCTTGTGTATCTTGCTTGTTCTGTATTTCTGCACCTGTTTCCTCACCTAGCCTTCCTATTTGACACTTACATTCCTATGCACCTTCTCTCACATTCCTCTCTCTTTGAAAGAACAAAAAAATAAAATGGGCACCTGTCCTACAAAAAAATAATGATCCATGCATAGCAGTCCACTTCACCTATGTGTCTTCTTGACAAGCTTGATTTGGTACAATTAGCTGTACAGCATTATTCTGTTGTTGTCACTACCCTTGCTGTGTGACAGTCTAAATTCAGCAAAATTGTGGCTACACTTCTCTATTTCTATTGTGAAATAGTGGATATCTATGGTTCTATCTCACTATTTTCATGCAAATTCTTGTATTCATTCCCTGTCTCTTCTGCTTTCTCCCCATTTCAGCACTTTCCTATCAGTCCCTTTCATACATTTAGTCTGGTCAACAAACAGAATCACAGACAACACAACACAGTTAGCCAGAAATGTCCCACAAGAAAGCCTTCACTTCCTGTCCTCAGCCTTTGCATGGAGTTTGACATTGTACAAGAATGCTGAGTGGCAGTGAATGGCTGCTCATGTACTATGGCAAAACTTACTCAGTTGTTGCCATCACCGGCACCAGTCCGGTTATCCTTGAGCAAAAGTGCTTAAACATGCTGCTCTATCATAATACAGCGTAAAGGCAGAATAAAGGCAATTCTTCACAATAGTTAGTCAACAGTTCTTTGACAACTGGATATAACAAAATGCACCTGCCTCTGTGGAGTGTTGACATAGATCCATTGTATAAAGAGTACATTTTTTAGTAATAGCATCAAGGGTACATGTCCAGATTCCACATTAATATCTAATGCGATGTTATTCTTCTATATGATATCAGTTACATTAATTGTGAAATAAATCTGCATTGCGCTTGTATTTCAGCAAACCTTCATTAGCAATATAGTTCAAAAACTGATTTTATTATTATTTTATTTTATTTTATTTTACATTTGTTTACCGGGATAGTCCGACTGGATACATGTCCATTTACAGTGGAGGCCTGGGGAGAAAAGCCCTGTAAAAGTAACAATATAGTTTACACATCTAATACAAGTCACAATTAAAATATCATAGACAAAAGCACTTTTTATACAAAAAGAAACAATTCTTGGTTAATATCCATATAGAAAATACATTTGGAGGTTTGCAGTAGGGATTCCTGAGTTTATTAAGAGCAACAGAAATAATTAGAGTAGTTAGTTTGTTGTTACATGAGGTAGGGGTTTTATGTAATGCATGAGGACAGCCAGAAATTCATTAGGTGCACTTTGAGAGAGTTTTTAAACAGAGTAGTTGATGGAGCAGAGGTCAGAGTAGGGGGAAGATTGTTACACATTTTGGCTATATTGTGGGAAAACAGAGCTTTCCTTGCAGAGTTATTGGCTTTGGAGATAAAGAGGAGAGATTTTTCAGAAGAGAGGAGGGGGCAACTTGACATGTACTGGGTTAGAAGTTGGTTTAGGGATGGGGTTTTGTTGGGATGATTTACAATATTGTAGGCAAGTATTAATTGGTGGTATTTGATTAGTTGTGAACGTTCTAGCCATTTAAGTTCCTGTAATGCCTGACAGTGATGGGTTTTGAAGCTGGAGTTGCTAGCAAATGTGGCAATTTTATTATAACATGATTCAAGTCATTCAAGGTCTTGTTTTCTTGTATGGGTAAGGATTGGGGCGGCATACATAAGGGTGGACAGCATGTGTGTTTAGGCTAGTGTAATCCGTGCTTTGTCAGACAGTAATTTTCTGTGTCTGTATAGTGTACCCATTTTGTTGTGGACCTTTTTTATTGTTTATGATATGTGGACATCAAACAGTTTATTGTCAATTTCTACACCAAGCAGTTTGGAGTTGTCAATGGGGGAGATCTTAGTACCATTCTTGGATGTGATTATAAAAGTTTGCTGGGTGGATTTAGTTTTGTTGGGAGTGAATATGAGTAATTTGGTGTTGTTAGGATTGTGGATGAGTTAGATTTGAGTAATCCAGTTTTCCGTTAAGGCAAAGGATTCCTGGGTAAGGTTTTGTAGGGCTGTAAGTGATGGTGTGGAGCAGATGAGTGTTGAGTCATCTGCGTATTGTATAAGTGTGGCATGTTGGGTGGATGTACGAAGGCTGTTAGCAAATATGGAGAAGAGTAGAGGGCCCAATATTGAACCTTGTTGGACTCCTATAGTGGTTGGAAGTAGAATAGATTGTTTTGCTATTGGACATATAGTTGTCTACCTGATAAGTAGCTTTTAAACCAGGCTATAGTGGAGGGGGTGAAGGACAGGGAGGTCATGGAGTCTAGTAGTATGGTATGTGACACCATGTCAAAAGCCTTAGATAGGTCTAAAAATATTGCAGATATGAAGTTGTTATTTCTGTGTAGGTTAACTGTATTAGTAAAAGAGAAGAGAGCAGTAGTTGTGCCATGGTGCTGCCGGAAACCATGTTGTGCGGGTGAGATGAGATTGTTATTGTTCAGGAATTGCATGACTTGAGAGTGAATACACCTTTCAAGTATTTTTGATAAGGGGGTAGGATGGCTATGGGATGATAGTTGGAGAATTCGTAAGATTTTCCTCCTTTGTGAAGAGGGATAATATATGATACTTTCCATAGCTGTGGGATGTAGGATTCCTGAATGGAGTGGTTTATAAGGATGGAAACAGGGTAAACTAGGGAACTGGCTGTTAGCTTTAGAAAAATGGCTGGTAAGTTGTCTAGAGCAAGGATATCTGGTTTAAGTTTTTGTAGCAGTTTTTTAATTTTAGTGGTTGGAATGGGGTGAGAGGGTAGTGATGTTATTGACGGGGTATTTGGGAGTGTATGAGTTGTTGTCATTTGAATGTTGAGAAGATAAGGATAAGATGGTTTCCGTAAAATGGTAGTTAAATTGGGAGGCAAGGTCTTTAGTGTTATTGTTGGTAGTGGAAGTTGGATGTTTTACCTGGATTAAGTATGCAGTTGATGGCATGCCAGAATTTTTGGGGGTCTCTTTTGTGTTTGTTTTGACTGTTGAGGGAATAGTTTGTTCATCAAGTTTGGTTTGTTTTTTTAGCCTGGTTTCTTAGTTTTTGGCAGTTTTGTTTGGATAAGTTTGTGTTATCTCTTTTCCATACTTTCCAAGCTTTATCTCTAGCTTTTAGAAGGGCTCTTGTTTCCTTGCTTAGCCATGGAGCATAGTTTGCCTTGATTTTGATTCTTCTAATGGGTGCAATTGAATTGAGAACAGTAGTGAAAGTGTGGTTAAAGTAGCTGACTGCTTGGTCTAAACCTAATGTATGAAGTGGGCCCCAGTTGCATTGTTCTAGGATATTATTTAGGTCTTGTGTATTTAGAACATTGATATAGGACTGATCACATCTGTGTACACATGAGCATACTCATTTAATTGTCATCAGTCTGACATGCTATGACATTCATTTTCAGGGATCTTTCTTAATTCACACATTAAATTAATTTGTTTATCACAATGCACATAACTACCTCCTGTGGCATATGCCACAAATATACAGCTCTGGGGAATGCATTGTGTCATTGTGTGGTGTTTATATCTCTTATCTGATAGCAAAATAACTGTATTAGGCAGGAGTGCCTTATGCAAAGGTATTACATATGTCTCACTCTGCTCCCACATTGGTAACACCACAGACAGCTACGCATGGGATGCATAACTATTAAAATATTGAAGTGCATAATTCCATTCAAGGGTGACCCTCCTCATACATGTGTTAAGCCTATATCTGTGACATACACAGATATTACATGTCAGTGTTGACATTAATGGGATGGGTTTGACTCTTGCAAAAGGAGATTGTGACTACTGAGCCATTCCTATTTTCCAACATGTTATATTGACAAAATGCATGCTATGCAAATATTCTATAATGTACTGTCCTTGCAAACTTTCATCTCAAACCAGCATGTCAATGGCATTCATATGTCATATAATTCCCCTCTGTTACGCTGTGAATTGTGCAACTATCACATCCTGTAATATCATATCTGATTTTATTTATTGACATTTGCTGAGGAAGTGTGACCACCATTAATTATTCTAACATACATATTCCAACATTTTATTATTACAACTTTTAGTTTGTAACAAACCACATTCATTTAAGTTATCATTCTAGAATTTGAACATTTATCCTGTCCTTTTACATATTTCTGTAACAATATCTTTGATTTTTGTGCACATTGTTCTTAGTACACGTCTCCTGTCCGGTAACCTATGCGCTGTAGTTGCCCTTGCCTTTACATATCCCCTATTACTTATTACTCTATTAATATGTTTAATTTATGTGCACAGTACACTCAGTACACTTTCCCTGTCTGTGTACAGCATGCATTACTTGCTTTAAGAATCTCTTTGTGCTGTTTGCACAAGCACACTTAATATGTTTGTCCATAGAAAAGCCTGTTTGTTAACTGTGTGTGCTCGCGCTGTTCAACACATTTTTGTGGCTGCCACCACTGTTGCTGGCCACTGAATCTTGCTAGCATTCATGCAGGCATAATAATCAGCATGCATATCTATTTAGAGCTGCTGCCCATTGCACTAATATGTAAAGATTGTTCATCAACATCCAGGTCTTAAGTCTGCATTTTAACATCTGGTTTCTTTCCACCATTCTTGTAAGCTACATCTTTGAAATGGACTACAATTACATGCTATGACCTGCACAAACAAGAGATTTATTTCTTTAACATTGTTAACAGGGAAAATCATGGTGCTGCGGTAGTGTTGTCGCCTCACAGTAAGATGCTGTCCAGTTCGATTCTCAGCTAGAGCGTCTTCTGCGTGGAGACATGCGTGAATGGGCGTACCTTTGTTGAAGGTTGTGTGTCAGGCTTGGCAACTGGTACATAAAAATCAACTGCCAATCATTAGCGGACCAGAGTTCTGCTGTGGCGACCCCTAACCGGGAAAAGACGAAAGACACAAACAAACAAACGGGGAAAATCTGACTTGGAACAAAGCCAATTTTCAGCGGAGGCCTGGGGAGAAACACTCCAGACACGTCTTTGAAAGTGGGAGGAAACCGGAGCACCCAGAAGAAACCGACATGAATGCAAGGAACACATGCAAATTCCACACAGAAGACACCCCAGCCGAGAATTAAACTGGAGAACCTCTTGCTGAGAGGTGACCATGCTACAGCTGCACCACTGCACCGTCCATGTATCCAAGATCTAAACACTTAAAACAATTACAGTTTAAGGACATTTAATGTTCAGGAAAGACAACAAGGTACAACTTTTTCAAGCAATAGGAAACACATACATTGCAAAGCAAATGTGTTACTAATAAGAGATAAGAAAAGGAGAAAAAAAATGTACATTTTTAAATTTGTTTTCCTTAGCCTGGCTTTATCTCTGCTGCCACAGTTTATACTGTAATCTACTGACACATGTAGTGTTTAAAATAAGAAGGATGTTTACGTTTATGTAATATCTTTACCTTTTGAATTTTCCACTGAAGTCGTGACTCCATACTGAAAGCTACTTCCAACCAGTACATAGTTGGGTTCTTCCTCTGTAAAAAAAAAAAAAAAAACCACTGTCAGAGCTGCTATTTCAGGATTCATAGAATCATAGACTAAAACCCTTCCTTCTATCATCAAATGTAATAATTTGCATTTCTGCACAGTGTAATCATGTTTATCAGGTTCATTTCACTTTAAATTATGCAGCGACCATGCACTTTCTCTTTTGATTTTGATTGATCACATCACATGCAAAAAATTGTACCATTTTTATGATTTGCGCATACTTTTCCCATTCATCATGTTTAACCACTCCAGTAGATCCAAAAGAATATTACAGTTCAAGAATGCTAATTGCATAACCTTCAGCATTTTTTCTTGTTCATTATGTGACTAAACAGATACATACTTTGTATGTTATACTGCTGATCTAATCTTTTTAAAAATTCTCAACTAATAAGCAATATAGGTACTTTTTTAGGCACCAGGCTATGGCATACCTCTGATAAGTAGGAAGATGGACAATTATCTACAGAGATGAGTAGAAAGAAAGATATAAACTGGTTAAGTGGAGACAAGTTTTGAATATTATGCTTTGGAAGCATATACAATTCTATTATATATGAATTAATTAAATTAATTGTAGGACATTGAGGCTGCATACACGTCTTTCATTTTTTATTACCTCAGACGTGAATAATTAAGGAAACACAATCAAGAACACGCATGTTGCAGCATCAAAATACTTCTAAAAAGGATCCTATGTGACATTTAGATGGCGATACAGTGGCTAAAACAGATACTTGTTAATTTTTTTAGGAGGAAGCTGGTATAACCAATTAGTAATATGAAAGCACAGATAAATTTTGCATCTATCAGATTTCTGTCATGCACCACTTGCACTACAAAATTACATTTTTTTGAATTTCTGACATGTTTTTTGACTAAAAAAAAATTATTAGTCTGTGTTACTATATGAATAATATACACTTTAAATAGTGACAATAATCTATCAAAAGTGTGAAGCTATTTGCACTCCCATAAAAATAAACGGGATCTGTACAGATCCCCGACTTCACTTTCCACAGAAATATTAATCGGCGAGCATACTTAACCAAAAGTGCTGTTCACCAAAGCAGCACTTTCGGGTAAGTAAGCTTGTTGTGCCAGTCATACTACAGTGCAGATAAGGGAAAATTCCCTTTTCCCCACTGTAGTGTGACCTTGGAGTGAGAATATTAAAGTAGGGTGGGTGTGGGGGGAGCAGGGGGGCTTGCGCCCCTGCATAGCAGTAGATTTAATTTTTTTTTTTTTTTTAACATACTTTAATGAAAGTGCTTTTCTGGTGAAAGCACTTTCGTTAAAGTATGTTCAGTAATTATGGATTCGGACTTTTGATCTTTCGATCAGAAGTTCTAGATCCAAATAAACGAATTTCAAGGATGGTCAAACAGGATAATGCACTTGAGCTTCTGTACGTTCAAATTACCATAGGCAAAATCTAGTACCACTTCCTAGCAGGCTATAGGCCCCTGTCTATGACCCAGGAAACTCATAATATGTATTTAAACTTACAGGAAACACTATCCAACCCAATACATTATTCATGGGTGACTTTAATTACCCCACTATTAACTTGGAATCAGTCGTATATAACACAAAACATGCTAGCACAGAGATTCCTGGACTTTGTAAAAACAAACTTCATGGACCAGATTGTCAGTGTGATGACCAATGGAGCAAATACAATGGATATGGTCCTCATTAATACAGGGGAGCATGGAGCATGCCTTAGTGTAATGCCATCTCTTTTGAAGTCAGATCACAAAACAATCTATTTTGAAGTAAAAATAAAACTCAAAACCCTAGTTAACTCTGGAATGTTCAGGAACTACAGTAAGGTTAACTTCCTACTACTGAGTGATAACCAGGCAAAAATTCAAGTGCCTCTTCCCTAAACTCTTTGAACACTCCTGCCTACATGGATGCGTTCAAATAAATGCTACACAAGCATGCCAATCATTGCATAGAGGCAGGTGTGCCCACCAGGAATAAGTACAGAACTAACTCAGAAAATAAGCCACTCTGATGAAAGCACAACATCAACAGGCTGTGTAAGACAAGGAGGAAAATCATGGCAAAAATTAAGAGGTGTAGCACCCAACAGAATACAAGCACTCTCAACAAACTAAATAAGCAACTCAGAGAACAAATAAAGTCTACTAAAGCCAAATTTGAAGTAACTCTAGTCTCCCAGTACAAGAACAACCACAAGGCATTCTTTATCTATGTCCACAACCCAAAGGCAATGCACAATTGTGTGCAGAGCTTAGTCTTAATGTAGCCACCAAAAGTGAGCCAGAACGTAAAGACCACTCACTGGTAGTCAAATTCAACTCTAACGTTATCCCTATCTCCACATCAGCCTCCTCTCAGGAAGCATCATCAAATATAACTCCCCCCACTAGGAACAGGTCCTCAATGTTCTTTCTAAGGTCAAAAACACTGCATCAATGGGCCATGACTATGTCCCAGGCTGCTTCTAAATAGCATGAAATATGGCCTATCAGGCTCTTTGGAATTACTGTTTAACCATACCCTCCAAGATGGCTTTGTGCCTCATGAATGGAGAACATTAACCATTATCTATCTGTAGAAAGGCAAGCCATCTGCAGACCCTGGGAACTAAAAACCCATAAGTCTCACTAGCCTCATATGCAAATCCATGGAAAGAATTATCATGGAAGTGATCAATAATGACATAGGAAAGCTCCAGACACTGGACCTAACCCAGTTTGGTTTCATCAGGGGCAGCTTATGCCCACTCATTCTGGTGAACTTCTTTAAGAAGTTCACCAAAGCAATGGATAAGGACAAAATTGCTCACACTGCCTACCATGACCTGGCCAAAACATTAAACACAATATCCCGCATTGGCATTATTGACAAACTCAAGAGGTTATATATAAACCCTTATGTAACCTGGTGGATAGTTAAATGGCCCACAGACAGGACTCAGGGAGTTATAACTGGGGAGTCTACCTCTACAATGAGTCCTGTCACATGCAGATTCCCACAGGGATCAGTCCAGGGGTCACTATTTTTTGGCTTCTACTTCACTGAAGTTAAGGCCAATGCCAAGGGCCTTTCACTGACCAAATTTGCAGATGATTGAAAATTAGGAGCAGTCATAGAATCCTGCACTGACACTAATGTTCTTCAAGAAAGGCTGACACAGACAAACAACTGGTGTCAGAGCCATGGAAAAAAACTAAATATCAAGAAATGCATAATATTATCTTTCAAGAAGCCAGACACCCCTTGTAACTACTATATTGACAGCACACAACTAATAATCACCACAGTAGTCAGGGACTTGGGGACACACGTATACAATAATCTAGCCTTTGACCATCGCATCTCTATAATAGTGAGGAAATCATTCCACAATGTGCAACTTATAAACAGAGATATGGCATATACGTCCAAGGAGGTTATTGTCCTACTGTATTAGGCACTCATCATACCTATCGTAGAAGAAGGCTCTGAAATAAAAGGTAAGGATGATATGAACTGGAAAATAGTGAAAAGTAAAAATAATTCTATTGGCAAAAGAGTAAGAGACAGAAAAAGAAAGTTTAAAGGGATAAGTAAAAAGAGAAAGAAAAAAGAAATGAAATGGATAATGCAAATGAGATAATTTCTTTAAATTTACATAATTTCTGACTAAAACATAGGCATAATGACGATTTTAGAGAGCTTTTAGTAAATGTAAACAATACCAAAAATATAAGTAAAAGAACAGATATTCTAAACTGGTGTAGTAAGTGTGATATTGACATAATACTATTGGATGATATAAGATTTTTGACACAAGAAAAGATATTACAAATGAAAAGACTTTGAGGAGGAAATACAATATGGAACTTAGGAATGTAACTATGTTCAAGCATATTTGTAGTTAATCGAAGGCTAGTGAAAATCCGAACACAGCAATGAGAACATTGAGAAGATTAACTATTGTAGACATCAGAGGACATAATCCCGCATTTAGAATTCTAGCATCGTATGCTTATTTTACAAGAAAAGAAAGGGAAATTTTATTTCACAAAAGTTTGGATTATGTAGTGATTAACATAAATATAATATTAATGGAAGATTTTACTTGTGATTTAAGAGGGAAAAAGAAAAAAACAAGAAAAATTATGTTAAGAAAATTTTTGAAGTTATAGAATGTGGTAATTTAAAGATTTGGAATAATAATTTGTGGACATATATTTGAGGTATATATAAGACAGAACTGGATTATTTTATTGTATCACAAAGTTTAAGTATAGCTAAAGGAGACACATTTGTAATAGGCTTTTCAAATCACTCGGACATTTGGATAGAAATACAAGAAAATAAGGAGCATATTAAAGCAGGAAAAGGAATAAAAAGAATAAATGAGACATCATGGAATGAAAATGGGAAAGTAGGTATGTGATTACGGAAAGATCACATTTCCACTGTAGTGTGTTATGGAAAGTGGTCTGAGTGGTAGTTAGCTTTGAAAGAAAAAATATAACAATTTATTGTAGGATGGCAGTCAGATGTAAGAAAAGTGGAGACAATAAATTATATAACAATGTGTATGGATGCTTTAAAAGGTTTGGTAAGGAGCAATAGGGGATATTATATGACATAATGGAGAATTTATGAAAAAAACGAGAAAATCAAATAATTGTTATCTAAGCAAAGATATTTTACAGGGTAAAAAGAATTGGTATCAGCTTACTTGAGTAGGAAAATTAAAGAGAACACTAGTACACTGAGGAAAATTAAAGAAGATATTGGAGAGGTAAGAGAGAAAGAATATCTCAAAGACAGATTCTAAATATTGCAAGAAATAATGTAAACAAAGTTTTAAGATAGGAACAAAGTGCAAAAAAAGAATGGCATGTTAAAAATTGACATAAGAAAATGAGGAATTGGGAAAACAAAATGTCTTTATATGAATTAGATAAGGTACTTAATCATGTTAATTTACAGTCCGTTTCAGATCAGATGAACAAGGATACAATTTTTGAAGACTTTTATAGATTGGCAGAAAAAAATACTTCTCAAAAATATGAATGAGTGGTTAAATGAATATGTATAAAGATTTATCAGTAGTATGCATAAATATGTATACAAAAAGCATGATAAAGATACAATTCAAAATCGGAGACCTATAGTATTGAATAATACAGATTATAAGTTTTTTTTTGTGATTTGGTGGGCCACACAGAAGGATTTTCTAACCACTTTGGCAATGTGATTATCAAAGGAGAGATTACTATCTACTTGGGTCCCCAGATCCCTTATTATGTTTTCCGTATTTAGGGGACTACCACCTATGTGGTAGTTTGTGGGTACTTTGTTGTTTCTAAAGGGAATAACTATGCACTTTTTGGCATTTAGCTTGAGGCCATGATTTTGACCCCAGGTATCTGTCTCAGTGAGACCATTTTGGAGGATGTCTGTGTCAGTCGGTGAGTCAGTTATAGCCCCTAGTTTGCAGTCGTTTGTGAACTTGGCCAGCCATAGTATTCCTGTGCTTGTCTGTACCTTTGAGAAGTATATGCCGAACAGGAGGGAACCTAGGACTGAGTGCTGGGGAATGCCACTTGTAACTGGTTTAGAGTCAGACCTAGCTCCCACAACTCTCACCATGTGGGTTCTGTCCGTTAGCCAATTGGCAACCCATCTTGTGACAGAGAGGTTTATGTTCAGGCTGGTGAGCTTGTCTATAATACCAGAATGGGGAATGGTGTTGAAGGCCTTTGCGAGGTCAAGGTAGGCTGTCTGTACCACCTTTCCCTAATCTATAGCCTTGGTAACTGTCTCAAAAAAGTCCACCAGGTTTAGGAGGCATGATCTGCCCTTAACAACGCCAAACTGGGTAGGGTTCAGTGCTTGGGGGTTCGCAATGTCTCTGTTATTGAGTTCCATGATGATGCGCTCCATAGCCTTGCAGACCAAGTTAGTCAGGTTTATAGGGCAATAGTTTCCAGGGTCTGTTGTGGCTCCACCTTTGTAGAGCAGAATGACCATTGCTGTGTGCCACTCTATGGGTACGTAGCCTGTGGAGAGGCTGAGTATGAACAGTGTGTTCAGGTGAGGGGTTAGTTCATCTTTGAGCTCGTGTATGATGCAGCCTGGGACA
Organism: Protopterus annectens; assembly: GCF_019279795.1. Lineage (NCBI taxonomy): Eukaryota > Metazoa > Chordata > Ceratodontiformes > Protopteridae > Protopterus > Protopterus annectens. Next base: position 102,550,817 of record NC_056741.1, read on the forward strand.
CCATCTGGTCCCACTGATGTTGTGTTTTTGGCTTTGGAGAGAGCTATTTTAACCTGAGTGTCTGTGATTTCAGGGGCTCTACATTCTTCTGGTATGGTTATAGGCCTTTTTTGGGGGTGAGAGGGGAGTGAAGTCTGCACTGAATCTGTCTGCCAGGATGTTGACAATATCGGTTGGTTCAGTGTATTTTGTGCCATTCTGCACTAACTCCGAGCAGATCTGAGCATTGCCACTTAGATTCTTGACAAAGCTGAAGAATGCCTTGTTGTTATCTTTGGAGTCCTTGGCAAGTTTTCTTTCAAAGCTCACCTTGGACGATTTTATGAGGGATCATAATTTCTTCCTGATACTGATCAGGGATGTCTTCCCTTCTAGGGATTTTATTCTTTTCTGTTCTAGTTTCATCCTTCTATTGTATAGCTTGTCTATGGCAGGGGTGCACCAGACTGGTTTCCTTTTCTTAGAGGAGTAAGTCTTGGTTTTGCTTGAGATAGCACGATCCTTGCATTCTTGTAGGTACCAGTAGAATGCATTTGTAAAGGATTTTGCAGCTTGGACAGCATTATCCTTTAGCATGGTGGCTTTGAAACTTTCCATCTCCGTCTTAAGTAACGTGAAGTTTGCTTTTGAAAAGTTTTCATGGTGGTTTCCTTGGCTGGGGGTGTGGGTGGAATGTGGATATCCAAAGTGATTTGTTTATGGTCGGATCTAACCAGCGAGGGGTTGACCTCCGGTGTGGAGGTTGCCCATGTTGGTGATGACCAGGTCCAATATGCTGTCACCTCTGATGGGAGTGTTGACCAGTTGTTCCAGGGCATTTGAATTTATAAATCCTAGGCAATGTTGGGCAAGGGAGTTAGTACTTCAGTAGTTCTCCCAGTTAATGTTTGGGTAGTTGAAATCACCCAATATTAGGGTGTTTGGTAGGGCCTTTATGTTACCCAGTGTTTCCAGAAATACTGAATGGGGGTCCTGGGACATGGTGGGTGATCTGTAGCAAGCTACAATTTGAATTGCAGTTTTGCCCGTTGTTAGTTGCACGTGGATAATCTCTGAAGCATCATGCTGTGCATCTAACCTGGAGGTGTGGGTATCCTTGATGCATATGGATACTCCCCCGCCTTTTGTATTTCGGTCCGGGTTCTGTGGCCAAAATGTATGGTATGGGTTATAGCCTGGTAGTGCTGGGGTGCTCTCTGGAGCTGTTACTGCACATATATCGATTTTCTCCATACTGAGGAGTGCCTCGAGTGTGTGCATTTTGAGGTTTAGACTTCTGGCATTGAGTAGTATTACCCTCAGATTTTTGTTACTTGTGCTATTTATGGCAGTGGGTTTGTCTTTTGAGCCTTGCCTAAAAAAGGTACTATGGGGGGTGGCAAGAGCCTTGGCCAGTATTCGAAAGCCTAAGGGTGACAGGTGCAAGCCGTCTCTAGTGAAGCAGTGTGGCTTATCAAACTTGTCATCCCAGGCAGACAGACACTGGATCCCTTTTGAATGACACCAGAAACTTAGCCAATTGTTGAAATTGATAATTTTTATCATTCTTGGTGAGGGCAGGATGCTACTCAGGGTCAGGGTCATACCGTCTTGGGCTGCATGATCAGAGAGCTCTTCCAATGTCTCTTTTCATGTAGTCCAGGGAGGTATGGCTCAGGATATTCACACCAAAATGGACAATGACAGAGTTGTATTTGGATTTTTTCTGGAGTGACCTGAGTGCTTGTGTTATGTGGTGGATCCTGGCACCCGGCAGGCAGCTAACAGTAACCTTCTCCTTATTCAGCCTAGTGAGTGGGATGTCAGTGTGCCTGACTATAGAGTCACCTATTACTAGTATGTTGGGTATGTTATTTTGCCTTGAGGGCTGTGATTGCATGGCACACTGGTTTTGTGAAGTATGTGTTTCATGGTTTGTGTTGGGGGGGTGGAGATTGCTTGGATGTCTGCTTTGGAGGGCTCTGTTGCTTTTGCAGATTTTTATTTAGAGCCTCCGAGTATGTTTTTGTGTATTTACGCATGTTTTTTGCCGGTGCTGGTTTAATGGGTCTATTTGACTGCTGGTGTGATGCCAGTATTTCCTTCTCCTTTTGACTGTCTGATCCATTCTTGGGTTGAGAGAGCTTAGCCTCCAGTTTGGCTGTATAATTGCATCTCTCGCATGTATTAGTGTTTGGTGGTAGGAGGAGAGGGTTGTCTGTGTACATGAGGCAGTTGTAACATTGCCTCAGAATGCCCAGATTTACCAGTTGGACTGGAGAGTACACCTGAAACTGCCCTTTGGACATGCCTGGATAGGTACAGTAAACTGTTTTACTGAATGGTTGGTAAGGTCAAATAGAGAGACTTGTCCTTCTGTAGTGCTAGGGTTTATAAGTGCTTGCTATTAGTTTTGAGCAAGTGCCGGGCTGAGAAATGAATTGTTTTTATGCATAAGTTGAAAGTTTGTCTAATTCCAAGGGAAAAATTTGAAATGGAGACTTTGTGGAGCTGGGAATAGTTATTCCCTAGCTAACCGGTGCTGCCCAGTGTGCAAAACCAGGCAAATGCGATTTTATAGCAGGGAAATGAAAGAGATAGATATTAGCCCAAAATGGCCAAATATACTACTACTTTCAGATAGGCTGCTCAAAGCTCCCCTCTCTCACAGGTGAACAGACAAACTTCCTTCTATCCAAGTAAGGTATGGGCAAACACAGAGATTTGTAACAGCCCTGAATTCAGCACTAACTTGAAAACTGGACTATACTAGCTTAGAAAGGCGGGAAACAAGTATTTTTTTTTTCCGAAAATAAAGCAGATACAATCAAAAAAACACTTTAAATGCACCTAAAAAGATGTTATTGTTATATATCTCAGTTCAGAGTTGTAGTCAATGCCCCTAATAATAAAGTAGGAAGAAACACAAATACAGTAAAAGCAGATGAATAGAGTGCAATTTTTAGTTGTTAAGGTCGAGTCTAGTGCTAGGTAATCAAATCTGCCGGAACTGACCAGTGAATGACAGCAGCAGTACTCCTGTCTGAAGTGATACCAAGTTACATCACCATACAAACTTAGAAGGTAACTAGAATTACAAGATGTGTTTGCTGTAATGTTTTTCCCTAAAAGATACTAGCTCTGAAACTCAAATGTATGTCTCTCTTCAGTGACTTCAATCCCCTGTGATTTGTCAACCACATACTTTATGAGGGGTAGACCAAATAAATGAGGAAAAAAATCTGGGCATTCTGTGAAAATCCGGACTGTTGAAAGGCATGAAAGATAAGTGTAAATGCAATGGAAAGTCTTACACTGCCTTTGTCCCTTAAGTACTTTATGGCTTTGAAAGCTGTCAACACATCACATTTTTTTTTCTTTTTTTCTGCAACTAGTAGTACATGGACCAGATATTGACCCATGCACTATAAAGAATTATGATCAGGTCACCAATCATAACTATGTGTTCTTGACATGGATTCCAAGAAATTCACCTCAAGAGGGAATTTCTTGGTATCCATGTCTCAGGCACGTAATACAGTTATGATAGACGACCGAATCATAACCCTCTGTGTTATGTCTCTCCTCTCACCCTCTTTCTTGTTATCCATTCTGTTTTTTTTTTCTCTAAAGTTTGATTGCAACTTCTATAACTGCTCCATCATGACAAGCAGCACATGGAGATACAACAATTCAGTGGCTTGGACTGCTGCCCCTCACCAGATGGCAGCAGCATCACCACCAACAGCAGAGGCACCCAATATTTCTAGGTCACAACCTGCCAGTGTTGCCTCCACACTTCTTGTACTGCATGTACTAAATGCATCAGGAAGCCCTGACCCAGAAGATAGTGCATTGTGTCCTCCAACTGGAGTTGGCAGGCCTGGTGGTGTAGATTATGGACAGGAGCCTCAAATGCCTGTATCGACTTCATGGAAAAAATTCTGCAGCTCATTGCAAAATTGCTGCCCTGTTCAGCACTGCCTGAGATTTCTAAAGAGGAAAACTGTGGTGCCGGTTCTGAGAGTGAGGACTAATTTCTTACTTTGTTCACAATGGGGGTTACATCTCTAAACACCCTTTCCTACCCACCATGATGTTATTCCTCTCCCTCTTGTGTCCATCACCAACCTCATCTGTCATGTCTGTCCTGTTTATATGCCCCTGCTATCTAACCTACCTACATTCCTACCTTTGATATCCCTACCTGCCTTACCCAATATTCCCTTCTCTCAGAAAAAGAAAAAAGGCACTTGTTTCACAAAAGCTAACATCCAATACATAACTCTGCACTTTGTGCATGTGTGTGTTAATTACAAACCTGGCTTGGTCCAACTGGTCATACAACGTTGTTAACTTATTGTCACAGATCATTTGTGGTGTACCTATCCACATTCATCAATTAGCATAGAGCAATGACAGTTTTCATTTTATATCAAAAATGAAGAAACTTCCTGTGCATGTGCTAAAATTTTTCCAACTGTCATGCACTGAGCTTGACAACATTGTATGTCAGAAGTTGAATCTGACAAAATGAAAACAATGTCAATTTCCTGTGTTATTTTTATATGCTTTTGTGGCTTAAAATATAAATGATGTAGGGAGTCCATTCTACTCCACTCGGTGAAGTGTTATTTGTCACTGAGGGTAGCATTGTTTCACATTTTTCTTCTTATTCTGAAATGGTCTGCCATTGAACATGTAAATGTAAAACCATGTTTGCAGTCTGATATCACTGGCTGCAATGTTGACATCATTTGTGTTTATGCCTTGATATCAGGCTGCAAATGTTATACACTTACTTCTATTTCTCAGTGATCAACAGATATACACAGACTTCCTGGCAACACTGAATACTGCATTGATATTGCATGGATATGGAGGATATCACTCACGGATGGACTCATGGGTTGTACATCAGTGTGTTATATAAGTCCCTGTCAACCGCCACCATCCAGCTCAATCCCTGTGTCATCACATTTTGTTTTTCCTTTTGAACATTTCATCTGTGATATATTAGACACATGACAGTACAAGTTCCTCTCTGTCTGAACTTGATACAGTATTGATGTGTAGCATATCACCTACACCATCATGAATTCCATTCCAGTAATGTGAAGTTTACACTCTTACACAAATGTTTATCATTCCCTGATATGACATTTCATCTGAAATAACTCCTTTATTACATCACACACATAGACATAAGAGTTTGAATAGTACAACAAATTACTCTTTCAAGATTTACCTTTGTGTAAAGCTTAGCATTGGGTAGTATCACTACTCATATTCAGATAATGGTAACTGACACTTCCTGTCCTAAGGCAAAAACTGATGAAAATTTGCCTTCATCTGCATTGGTATGCCGACAGTTACATAAAAGAGCTTTGCCATGATGTGCAACAGAAAGCAATACTAATATCATAGGATCATAGGAGATTGTAGGCTAGTGCCTCTGGGACCCTTACAAGCCTAGCCAAGAGTTTATCCCCAAAAAGAAACCCAAATCAGCATCTGTCACCCCTGTGAATGAGGGACACAGGTGGAACCCCTGGGACAAATTTGTGGTTACCCATCCACTCATCAAGGTTGCACTTGAAGAGGGTCAACAACATACTTTGTTTGACATGTATGGGGAGTCTATTCCAGAGATGGGGCACCCTCTGGGAGGCAAACCTGACTTTCCAGCAGGTTTTGTTAATCTCACATATTTGATTTAGGCCTTTTGATCGGGTACTATGCGAGGAATTCGACTTACGGATATGGAGCATCTCTAGTAGAGCAGGGTCTGAGATTGCCTTGTAGGCAAGACACAGATCACCTCTGAGCAATCTGTATGATATAGAGTACAGTGATAGTGATTTGAGCCTGTCCACATAGGCCAGGTGTTGGAGGCCATGGATTCTCTTTGTGAGGTATTTCTGTGACCTTTCCAGTTGGTGCAGGTGTTTGGAGAGGTACATACCATACTCAATTATTGGTCTAATGAGGGAGGAGTATATCGAGGTTATAACCTTTTTTCTGGATGTAATCCCTTTACTTATGAGATGAACCATGTAAAAGGTTTTTCTGACCACTGCGCTACATGATGGTCAAATGTGAGATCGTTGTCAACTTGAGCACCCAGGTCTCTCACCACAGGATGTGTGCTAAGGGGGTTGCCGTTAATGGGGTAATCAGTAGGGGCTGTGTTTTTGCTAAATGGTATGATAATACATTTATTTGCATTTCACTTAAGGCCATGACTTTGGCACCAGTCATTTGTTGCTGTGAGACCCTCTGGAATTATGTTAACATCATCTGGGAAGTCAATGACAGCACCCAACTTACAGTCATCCACAAACTTGTATAGCCACAGGCCTTTTGTCTTTACCTGGACCTCGGAGAAGTAGATGCCAAACAATAGGGGTTCCAGGACAGATCCTGGGAGATACCACTAGAGACAGGTCTGCTGTCGGAGGTGGTGGCATCTATATTGACCTTGTGGGTCCTATCAGTGAGCCAGCTGGCCACCCATCTGATGAGATAGGGATTTACGCTAAGTTATTTTAGCTTTTCGATGATGCCTTCCTGAGTGGGGGATTGTGTCAAAGGCTTTGGCCAAGTCAAGGTAAGCTGTATGTACTAACTTTCCCTCATCCAGTGCCTTGGTGCAGTCTCAAAAAAGTCAACCAGGTTCAACAGGCATGATCTGCCCTTGATCATTCCAAACTGATTGGGGTCAAATGCTTGGAGATCGCTTATGTCCTTGTTTATGAGGTCCATAATTATATGCTTCATGGCCTTACAGATCAGACTTGTCAAGCTAATGGGGCGATAGTTTCCAGGGTCAGTAAAGGCACCACCTTTGTGCAAAGGGATGACAATGGCAGTTCTCAACTCTGCTGGAATGAAGCTTGCACTTAGGCTATGGCTGAATTGGGTGCTCAATGGCAAGGCTAGTTCTTGCTGCAGATGTTGCAGAATACAGCCTGGGATACTATCAGGTCCCATGGAAGCTGTGTTCTTTGCCTTGGATAGGGCCATCTATATAAGCATGCATAGACAGTTATTATTATATCTATAACAGCTTCCATGATTCAAAGTACTTCTGATATCATGGTCAGATTGTCAGTGAAGTATGTGGAGAGCTATGATCCACTGAGTGTGCCTGTCTGTGTAATACTGCTCATGCACTTTCTGACAACTACTGTATGAGATGTTCTGTGGCTTATTGAACAGATGTGTTGTGAGAGATTCTATCTGGTTCACAGGTAGAGGGTTTTGATGCCCTGAGTATTGTACTCCCTTTTAATCATGACCATATACTGTTGATGGTAATCCTCCAAATGTTAACTGTCTGACAGCTGCTGTATGACTTATTCTGTGGCATCAATAGACTGAGTCAAGACAGGGTGAGTTAAGCAGAAAATAATTCAATTTTGGTGTAAATTGTACCAGTGTCCAAAAAGCAATTGGAGACATGCAATAATGGTGTAGTGAACAGATGGGATGTAAGAAATTCTATTTGATTGTGACACTTTCTTACGTGGAGAGTTTTGATTCCCCATTTGTTGCACTCCCTTTTAAGAAAGGCCATACACGTTCACACACACTGGTGATGCCATCCCCTTAAATGTGTGCTTTCTGATAACTGCTGTAGAAGTTCTTTTGTGGCATTGTTTGTCAGTGCACTGTCAGCAAGGCAGGCAGCAGTTTGAATGCAATGCAGTGTATATTGTCTTAGTGTATAAAAAACAATTGATGATATTCAAGAATGGCTTCCTTGAAAGATGTGATGTGAGAACGTCTACCGGTATTTGACAGGTGAGGACTTTTGATACCCTAACTGATAGAGTCCCTTGTAAACATGCCTAATTTCATAATTTACATTTTGTGTCTTCTGTTGAGCAACAATTTGCAAAAAGAGGCATAACAACTCATAATGGTAAATATCATTTCATATTCTATGGCAAAAACTAAAGAAAACACCTTTAGCCTTCTAGATATGCTGAATGTCATGCTATGGAGCATAGCCTTGATGACTGAAGGACAGCAATACTGGCAAAGGCATGACTAGACATTTGATATAATGAGTATTACAGGTTTCACAATGCTCATTGGTCAGTCTTCCATAATGTTGTTACACTCCCTTCAAATTTGTCTTCATAGGTTCATTGGCTGATACTAGGCTATTGGCTTGGAGGCCCTTATAAGCCTAGCCAAGATTTTCTCCAATGTTCCCACAAAGTCAGCACCTGTTTCTCCTGTCCAGCAGGGACACAGTTGTGATCCCAGGGGTGTATTTTCTGTTTCTCATCCAATCGTCCAGATTCCTCTTAAATAGGGCTAGAGAGTTACTCTGCTTGATATGGAGAGGTAGTCTATTCTACAGATGGGGCAATCTTTGGGACATAAATCTATCCCACAAAAAAGTTCTATTAATGTCACAGACCAGGTTGAGGCCTTGCATGTGGGTTGTGCGAGTGGAGTTTGACTTACGGATATGCAGACACTCCATCACGGCTGAGTCTGAGATGGCCTTGTATGCCAGACACAGGTCACCTCTGAGCAGTCTGTATGAGACTGAACAGAGGGACAGGGCTTTTAGCCTGTCTGTGTAGGATAGGTGTTTGAGACCCTGGATTTTCCTGTTCAGGAACCTCTGTGGTCTCTTCAGCTGCTGCATGTGCTTGGCAAGGTACATACCGAAGAGGGCACTGTACTCGATAATGGGTCTGATAAGGGAGGAGTACAGGGATGTAATGACCTCCTTATTTCTGGATGAAATACCTTTACTTATAAGGTGGGCGATATAGAAAGCCTTCCGTACAACTGAGACAATGTGGTGGTTAAAAGTCAGGTTGCTATCAACCTGTGTGCTCAAGTCCCTGATGACTGATTGCATGCTTAGTATATTGTTATTAATGTGATTATTAGTTGGGTGCCATTTTCCTCAAAGGCGACAATGATGCATTTCTTGGCATTCAGTTTGAGGCCATGCTTATGGCACCAGTCATTGGTTTGGGTAAGGCTGTCTTGGAGGATGTTCATATCACTAGTGGAATTTAAGCCAGCACCCAGCTTGCAGTCATCTGCAAACTTGGTCAGGCACAGATCACTAGTTTTGGCTTGCACCTCAGAAAAGTATTTCCCAAACAGTAGAGTCCCCAAGACCAATCCTTGGGGTACACCACTCGTTATGGGTCTAGTACTAGAGGTGGCTTTCCCTATTTTGACTGAGTGGGTTCTAGCAGTGATAAAGTTAGTTACCCATCTGGTAACATATGGGTTAATGCCTAGCTGGGAGAATTTATCTATTATGGCTGAAAAGGGAATAGTGTTGAAGGCTTTGGCTAGGTCAGGGTAGGTGATGTGCACCTCCTTCCCCTCGTCCATGGCTTTGGTGATTGTTTCAATGAAGCTGACCAAGTTTAATAGGCATGATCTCCCCAAAAACAAATCAAACTCTGTGCCCTTAAAGCAGCTTATTAATAGCTTGAAGGCTTAATCATCCACATGAACTGCCAGACCCTGATGACTCTTGTATAACTAGTTCTATTGCATTAGTGTCTAGTACAGAAGTCAAAAGGTTATATAGTAGTTAGGGGTTCAAATGCAGTATAGTGTACATTGCATCAGTGTGTAAAGCAATTTAACATGCAGTACTGACTTAGTACACAGATGCATTGTGACTAATTCTGCTTGGCACTCTCACAGGGAGATGGTTTACATCATCTAAGTTTTGTACTCAGTTTTAATTGTGCCCGTATTCATTCATAAACACTCTTGATGGCATGCCTTTAAATGTATTCTTTATGACAAGTGTTGTATAAGTTGAAGTTTGTCTTAGTCATTGTTGCATTACTTATTCTTTGGAGTTCCTGCCATGCATACACCAACAGCCAACCCAAATACCAGATTCGTTCAACATCCCCAGCCACTGGACATCTGCTGTGGACCGATGTCTGGGTACTGGGGTATAAAGAGGTTTTCAGAAGGGTATCATCTTCAGAACTTTATTGCCATGTATTCCAGTGCTGTACAATGCATTACTTTGCATTGTCTATACATCAGTTGGCTTGAATTACCTGAGAATAAGAAGCTTCAGATAAGTACCCCATTGGGGACATTCTTTCTGTACCTTTTTGTGAATGTTTTATTCTCATGTTCAAGAAACTTAACAAATGCATTTTCTTCCCCCACAAATATTTGACTCTCACTGTCTTTTCTTTATCCACAGCACAGAGTTACTAATTGTCTGTTCTGTGCTAGGTTTAATTCCAGAACTCTTAAACACACAGCTGAGTCCCTTCATCAGCATACGGATTCCAGTAGGGCAGAGCCTTTGCATGCTATGGCATCTGACATTTCCCAGGCTGGTGTCCCCAGAAATCAAAAGGGCAAATGTCTGAAGAAGAAGATTGTATTTATTTATTTATTTATTCATTTATTTATGTTACATTTGTTTACTGGGATGGTCCAACTGGGAAGTGCCCATTTTCAGCGAAGGCCCGGGGAGAAAAGCTTCAGCTTAAGCTTGCATACAAAGACAAAAAATGAGTGTTAACACATTTACAGGATAAAGACTTAAAAATGAAAATATATACATAGTATCAATTAGAACAAGACTTTAAACACTTGAATACAGACAAATATATGGTTGAAATTATATATGTGGAGGAACATAACATTAGTTAGTAAATTAAGTAGGGAGAATCACTTAGGCAAAGTAGTGCATAGTTAGTAATACTTCTGTGGTGAGAGTTGCAGCTAGGAATGTAACTACTTATAGAGAAGTAGGGTTGTTAGAAGGGATATGTTAACAGAGTTAGTATGTGCAGCCAAATTGTATAAGCAGTGCTAAGTTAATAATTAAGCTGGAGTGTTACATGTGCAAAGCCAAGATTCAAATAAGTGTCTTTTAAGAGATATTTTGAAATGATTTAAGATTACTCATGGATCTAATACTGTGTGGAAGGGTATTCCAATTTTTGGCAACAAAGTTAGAATAAAGAGAGGTGACTGCTGTACTGGAAACTTTGGTTACGTTGAGTAAGTCTTTGTTAGATGATCGAAGATTACGAATGTCAGAATAGGGTTGTTGAAGATTTTTTAGGGAAGGTACATTGTCAAGACTGTGCATTATTTTGTGAGCCATTATTAACTGGTTATAGTTCATAACATGAGATAGTTACAATCACGAAAGATTTTTGAGGCATTGACAGTGATGGGTTGAATGTGTGGAATCTGTTGCAAATTTGGCAATCTTATTGTAACATGATTCTAATTTACTTAATTCTGACTTTTTAAGGTTGGTAAGTATGGGGGATGCATATAAGAGTGAGGAGAGAAGGTGGGTTCTAGCTATAGCTATTCTAGCAGTGTCTGTTAAGAATATTTTGTTTCTATACATCCAACTTTCTTGTGAGCCATTTTGATTGTGTTAGAAATATGTATGTCAAATTTTAGTCTGTTGTCAATTATAACATCTAATAGTTTTGTTTGGGAATCTGGGAAAATCCTAGTATAATTACTAGCAGTGATAAAAAAGTTAGCTGGGAGGTTAGTAGGTTTAGATAGATGAAAGATCATAAGTTTAGCTTTATTAGGGTTGAGAATAAGTTGTTAGTTTGCTAGCCTTGTTTCAATATCAGAGAAGGTTTTTTGTGCAACTCTAAGAAATTGAGTTAGTATGGATGCTGTACATATGAGGGTTGAATCATCTGTGTATTGTATGCTAGATGCTTGACAGGAGGCAGTATTAAGATCATTTGTGAATATGCTGCAGAGAAGGTGCACTAGGATTGAACCCCGAGGGACTCCAAGTTTAACTGGAAGGAGTGGGGATAGATCTTGCTTCCATTTCAGGGACACCAAGGATGTTTCTGTGTCTGGGCCCTTGACAAAAATATTATCCTGGTGATGCAGGGGAGGTGCCTTTGAAGCCCATTGTTCTGATGCCTGTTAGGCCTGGGTTCTTTAGTGTCACCCCTCTGGAGGCTGCCATAACTCAAGTCTGCATCTCTCAGTCATAGCCAGTTTCTCCATGGTTTGGGTAAAAATCCATTTATCAGCCAAAACTTCTGACACCCGAGTACTGACCAAGGGTCTGTGTGGTATCCCCTTCATTACTGTAAAGGAGGATGTTCCTATGAACTGGATAGGGGATGCTGATGCCCACCAATGATCCGAGGCCTTTACTTCCTCTAAGACCCTGGCACTCCAACCAAGAAGCACTCAGGTTTCCCTAGGCTTTGTCTAAGTTCACTGCTTCATTATTCCAGGTCTCTTTACAGAAATTTGTCAGGCTGGCTCAGAACTTAATGGACTTCATGATTACCAGGCAACCTACACTGCAAAATAATTCAGTGCCAGAAACATTCCCTGGTAAAAGAAAAAGGGACATTACTCCTGAGAAGATTCTGATTCCTCAGCTTCAGAGGATGAGGATTAATTTTCTTATTTTAAATACCTTCCTCCTCAGACTATTGAAGACTCTGATTCAGATGACACCCTATCCTCAGCTTCACCTCCTGAGGATGTATCTTTTGTAGATACACTTCATAGAATAAAGGAAGATGTCAACTAGGAATCTAGGGAATTCTCCAAGACTCAAGCTTACTACAGAGAGCTTCAGAATCTTCCTACACCTAGACCTTTGGTGATCCCTTCAGTGCATGTTATCTTGGATTATGTGCTAGAAGACATATCTGAGTTTCATTCTGGATCTAATACACCCCTGGGGAGTTCCAGCCTGCCTCCCTGCTGCTCCTCTTACTTATTCCTACCTCCACATGAAACAATTTCTGAAAGGAGATAATACACCTCAGACCATGCAGACAGGAACCTACATCCTCTTGGGACCTTAATGATATTCTTAATAAACTTAGTCTGCCACCCTTTGCACCAGAAGTCTCCGCCCTTATTAAGCTACTGACTTAGAAAAGAGGCCTGGTTTTAGGACTCACTTCAGCTAAGCATATTTCTGAACTTCAAGCTTTAATGTGCAGGAAGCCATTCTTAATCTTTCACAGAGACCCGAAACTCTGGAAACCAATCTTTCCTTTTTGCAGAAGGTGCTCTCAAATTTTTATTTGAACCAAAACATTCACCTCCCCAGTCTAGTTCTTGCTGCAGATGTTGCATAATACAGCCTGGGATATTATCAGGTCCCATGGAAGCTGTGTTATTTGCCTTGGATAGGGCCATCTATATAGGCATGCATAAACAGTTATTATTATTATATCTATAACAGCTTCCATGATTCAATGCACTTCTGATGTGATGGTCAGATTGTCAGTGAAGTATGTGGAGGGCTATGATCCACTGAGTGTGCCTGTCTGTGTAATATTGCTCATGCACTTTCTGACAACTGCTGTATGACATGTTCTGTGGCTTATTGAACATATGTGTTGTGAGAAATTCTATCTGCTTCACAGGTAGAGGGTTTTGATGCCCTGAGCATTGTACTCCCTTTTAACCATGATCATATACTGTTGATGGTAATCCTCCAAACGTTAATTGTCTGACAGCTGCTGTATGACTTATTCTGTGGCATCAATAGCCTGAGTCAAGACAGGGTGAGTTAAGGAGAAAATAATTCAAATTTGGTGTAAATTGTACCAGTATCCAAAAAGCAATTGGAGACATGCAATAATGGCTTAGTGAACAGATGGGATGTAAGAAATTCTATTTGATTGTGACACTTTCTTATGTGGAGTGTTTTGATTCCCCATTTGTTGCACTCCATTTTAAGAAAGGCCATACACATTCACACACATTGGTGACGGCATCCCCTTAAATATGTGCTTTCTGATAACTGCTGTAGAAGTTCTTTTGTGGCATTGTTTGTCAGTGCACTGTCAGCAAGGCAGGCAGCAGTTTGAATGCAATGCAGTGTATATTGTCTTAGTGTATAAAAAAAAAACTGATGACATTTAAGAATGGCTTCCTGAAAAGATGTGATGTGAGAACATCTACCGGTATTTGACAGGTGTGGGGTTTTGATACCCTAACTGATAGAGTCCCTTGTAAACATGCCTAATTTCATAATTTACACTTTGTGTCTTCTGTTGAGCAACAATTTGCAAAAAGAGGCATCACAACGAACTCATAATGGTAAATATAATTTCATATTCTATGGCAAAAACTAAAGAAAACACCTTTAGCCTTCTAGATATGCTGAATGTCATGCTATGGAGCATAGCGTCGATGACTGAAGGACAGCAATACTGGCAAAGGCATGACTAGACATTCATTATAATGAGTATTACAGGTTTCACAATGCTCATTGGTCAGTCTTCCATAATGTTGTTACACTCCCTTCAAATTTGTCGTTCATAGGTTCATTGGCTGATACTAGGCTATTGGCCTGGAAGCCCTTATAAGCCTAGGCAAGATTTTCTCCAATGTTCCGACAAAGTCAGCACCTGTTTCTCCTGTCCAGCAGGGACACAGGTGTGATCCCAGGGGTGTATTTTCTGTTTCCCATCCAATCATCCAGGTTCCTCTTAAGTAGGGCTCGAGAGGTACTCTGCTTGACATAGAAAGGCAGTCTGTTCTACAGACGGGGGAATCTATGGAACATAAATCTATCCCGCAAAAAAGTTCTATTAATGTCACAGAGCAGGTTGAGGCCTTACATGTGGGTTGTGCAAGTGGAGTTTGACTTATGGATATGTAGCAACTCCATCACGGCTGAGTCTGAGATGGCCTTGTATGCCAGACACAGGTCACCTCTGAGCAGTCTGAGACTGAGTAGAGGGACAGGGCTTTTAGCCTGTCTGTGTAGGATAGGTGTTTGAGACCCTGGATTATCCTGTTCAGGAACCTCTGTGGTCTCTTCAGCTGCTGCATGTACTTGGCAAGGTACATACCGAAGACGGCACTTTATTCAATAATGGGTCTGATAAGGGAGGAGTACAGGGATGTTATGACCTCCTTATTTCTGGATGAAATACCCTTACTTATAAGGTGGGCCATATAGAAAGCCTTCAGTACAACTGAGGCAATGTGGTGGTTAAAAGTCAGGTTGTTATCAACCTGTGTGCCCACGTCCCTCATGACTGACTGCATGCTTAGTATGCTGTTATTAATGTGATTATTAGTTGGGTGCCATTTTCTTCAAATGGGACAATGATGTATTTCTTGGCATTCAGTTTGAGGCCATGCTTCTGGCACCAGTCATTGGTTTGGGTAAGGCCGTCTTGGAGGATGTTCATATCACTAGGGGAATTTAAGCCAGCACCCAGCTTGCAGTCATCTGCAAACTTGGTCAGGCACAGATCACTAGTTTTGGCTTACACCTCAGAAAAGTATATCCCAAACAGTAGAGTCCCCAAGACCAATCCTTGGGGTACACCACTCGTTATGGGTCTACTACTAGAGGTGGCTTCCCCTATTTTGACTGAGTGGGTTCTATCAGTGAGCAAGTTAGTTACCCATCTGGTAACGTATGGGTTGATGCCTAGCTGGGAGAATTTATCTATTATGGCTGAGTGGGGAATAGTGTTGAAGGCTTTGGCTAGGTCAGGGTAGGTGGTGTGCACCTCCTTCCCCTCATCCATGGCTTTGGTGACTGTTTCAAAGAAGTTGACCAAGTTTAATTGGCATGATCTCCCAAAAACAAATCAAACTCTGTGTCCTTAAAGCAGCTCATTAATAGCTTGGAGGCTTAATCGTCCACACCAACTGCCAGACCCTGATGACTCTTGTATAACTAGTTCTATTGCATTAGTGTCTAGTACAGAAGTTAAAATGATATATAGTAGGTAGGGGTTCAGATTCAGTATAGTGTACATTGCATCAGTGTTTAAACTGATTTAACATGCAGTACTGACTTAGTACACAGATGCATTGTGACTAATTCTGCTTGGCACTCTCACAGGGAGATGGTTTCAGCATCTAAGTTTTGTACTCAGTTTTAATTGTGCCCGTATTCATTCATAAACACTCTTGATGACATTCCTTTAAATGTATTCTTTATGACAAGTGTTGTATAACTTGAAGTTTGTCTTAGTCAATGTTGCATTACTTATTCTTTGGAGTTCTTGCCATGCATACACCAACAGTCAACCCAAATGCCAGATTCGTTCAACATTCCCAGCCACTGGATATCTGCTGTGGACCGATGTCTGGGCACTGGGGTATAAAGAGGTTTTCAGAAGGGTATCATCTTCAGAACTTTATTGCCATGTATTCCAGTGCTGTACAATGCATTACTTTGCATTGTCTATACATCAGTTGGCTTGAATTATCTGAGAATAAGAAGCTTCAGATAAGTACCCCATTGGGAACATTCTTTCTATACCTTTTTGTGAATGTTTTATTTTCATGTTCAAGAAACTTACCAAATGCATTTTCTTCACCCACAAATATTTGACTCTCACTGCCTTTTTTTATCCACAGCACAAAGTTACTAATTGTCTGTTCTGTGCTAGTTTAATTCCAGAACTCTTAAACACACAGCCGAGTCCCTTGACATATGGATTCCAATAGGGCAGAGCCTTTGCAGGCTATGGAATCTGACATTTCCTAGGCTGGTGTCCCCAGGAAGCAAAAGGGCAAATGTCTGAAGAAGATTTTATTTATTTATTTATGTTACAGTGCCCATTTTCAGCGAAGGCCCGGGGAGAAAAGCTCCAGCTTAAGCTTACATACAAAGACAAAAAATGAGTGTTAACACATTTACTGGATAAAGATTTAAAAATGAAAATATATACATAGTATCAATTAGAACAAGACTTTAAACACTTGAATACAGACAAATATATGGTTGAAATTATATATGTGGAGGAACATGACATTAGTTAGTAAATTAAGTAGGGAGAATCACTTAGGCAAAGTAGTGCATAGTTAGTAATACTTCTGTGGTGAGAGTTGCAGCTAGGAATGTAACTACTTATAGAGAAGTAGGGTTGTTAGAAGGGATATGTTAACAGAGTTAGTATGTGCAGCCAAATTGTATAAGCAGTGCTAAGTTAATAATTAAGCTGGAGTGTTACATGTGCAAAGCCAAGATTCAAATAAGTGTCTTTTAAGAGATATTTTGAAATGATTTAAGATTACTCATGGATCTAATACTGTGTGGAAGGGTATTCCAATTTTTGGCAACAAAGTTAGAATAAAGAGAGGTGACTGCTGTACTGGAAACTTTGGTTACGTTGAGTAAGTCTTTGTTAGATGATCGAAGATTACGAATGTCAGAATAGGGTTGATGAAGATTTTTTAGGGAAGGTACATTGTCAAGACTGCATTATTTTGTGAGCCATTATTAACTGGTTATAGTTCATAACATGAGATAGTTACAATCACGAAAGATTTTTGAGGCATTGACAGTGATGGGTTGAATGTTTGGAATCTGTTGCAAATTTGGCAATCTTATTGTAACATGATTCTAATTTACTTAATTCTGACTTTTTAAGGTTGGTAAGTATGGGGGATGCATATAAGAGTGAGGAGAGAAGGTGGGTTCTAGCTATAGCTATTCTAGCAGTGTCTGTTAAGAATTTTTTGTTTCTATACATCCAACTTTCTTGCGAGCCATTTTGATTGTGTTAGAAATGTGTATGTCAAATGTTAGTTTGTTGTCAATTATAACACCTAATAGTTTTGTTTGGGAATCTGGGAAAATCCTAGTATTATTACTAGCAGTGATAAAAAAGTTAGCTGGGAGGTTAATAGGTTTAGATGGATGAAAGATCATAAATTTAGTTTTATTAGGGTTGAGAATAAGTTGTCAGTTTGCTAGCCATGTTTCAATATCAGAGAAGGCTTTTTGCGTAACTGTAAAAAGTTGAGTTAGTATGATTGCTGCACATATGAGGGTTGAATCATCTGCGTATTGTATGGTAGATGCTTGACAGGAGGCAGTATTAAGATCATTTGTGAATATGCGTCAGAGGAGGTGCTCTAGGATTGAACCCTGAGGGACTCCAGTTGTAACAGGAAGGATTGGGGATAGATCTTGCTTCCATTTCAGGGACACCAAGGATGTTTCTGTGTCTGGGCCATTGACAAAAAATTATCCTGCTGATGCAGGTGAGGTGCTTTTGAAGCCCCTTATTCTGATGCCTGTTAGGCCTGTGTCCTTTAGTGTCACCCCTCTGGAGGCAGCCATAACTCAAATTCGCATCTCTCAGTCATAGCCAGTTTCATCATGGTTTGGGTACAAATCCATTTATCAGCCAAAACTTCTGACATCCGAGTACTGACCAAGGGTCTGTGTGGTATCCCCTTCATTACTGTAAAGGAGGATGTTCCTATGAACTGGATAGGGGATGCTGATGCCCACCAATGATCCGAGGCCTTTACTTCCTCTAAGACCCTAGCACTCCAACCAAGAAGCACTCAGGTTTCCCTAGGCTTTGTCTAAGTTCACTGCTTCATTATTCCAGGTCTCTTTACAGAAATTTGTCAGGCTGGCTCAGAACTTAATGGACTTCATGATTACCGGGCAACCTACACTGCATAATGATTCAGTGCCAGAAACATCCCTTGGTAAAAGAAAAAGGGACATTTCTCCCAAGAAGATTCTGATTCCTCAGCTTCAGAGGATGAGGCTTATTTTAAATACTTTCCTCCTCAGACTATTGAAGACTCTGATTCAGATGACACCCTATCCTCAGCTTCACCTCCTGAGGATGTATCTTTTGTAGATACACTTCACAGAATAAAGGAAGATGCCAACTAGGAATCTAGGGAATTCTCCAAGACTCAAGCTTACTACAGAGAGCTTCAGAATCTTCCTACACCTAGACCTTTGGTGATCCCTTCAGTGCATGTTATCTTGGATTATGTGCTAGAAGACATATCTGACTTTCATTCTGGATCTAATACACCCCTGGGGAGTTCCAGCCTGCCTCCCTGCTTCTCCTCTTACTTATTCCTACCTCCACATGAAACAATTTCTGAAAGGAGATAATACACCTCAGACCATGCAGACAGGAACCTACATCCTCTTGGGACCTTAATGATATTCTTAATAAACTTACTCTGCCACCCTTTGCACCAGAAGTCTCAGCCCTCATTAAGCTACTGACTTAGAAAAGAGGCCTGGTTTTAGGACTCACTTCAGCTAAGCATATTTCTGAACTTCAAGCTTTAATGTGCAGGAAGCCATTCTTAATCTTTCACAGAGAGAGGAAACTCTGGAAACCAATCTTTCCTTTTTGCAGAAAGTGCTCTCAAATTTTTATTTGAACCAAAACATTCACCTCCCCATGTTCTTCTCAGACTCCTAAAATGAGGGAGAGAGCATCATGCATTTTTGTGGATATGCACAGACAACTAAGATTTTATCTCCACAGAACTAATTTCCCAAACACATCTGACCAGATAATTGTAACTTTTGCAGAGGGAAAATAGGGTAAACCACTTTGTAAACAAACAGTCTCAAACTGGATTTAAAAACTGCATCTCTTTCTGTCACTCTCAACATGATAAATAGCTTCCTGGCCAGGTTACTTACATCATCAAACACAAAGCCAACACCACTGCCCTTCTGAAAGGGGTGCCACACAGGACATTTTAGAGGCTGCATAGTCCTCTGTCCAAACCTTTACCAAGAACTACAATATCGACTCATCTCTAGAAAAAGGCACAGGTTCACCTTTGTCATCCAGCAGAGCTTCCTGACCCCAGATAATATTTCTGTCCAGCTACCAAGCTAGAGGCTTTGGGAGTCTTCACAAGAACCAGTACTGCAAAACAGGCTATGGTAACCATAGTACAGCTGTATATATACCTCACAATAACTGTAGATGTTAGAATATCTAAATGTTACAATAGCATTTCACTCCCTCCTACCCCTGAACCCCAGCATACCATTCGTCATTCAAACCTTTTCCTTCCCTACCCTGTAGGTGAGGGACTGTCACTCATAGCAGGGATGATTGAAAAGCCTGTCCTTATCATAAGGACCATTGGACTCTGTAAATTCTGGACAAGAAAGACCATAAGAATGTGTTGCCTTATGACATTTTTGTATCTTGACATCCAGACATCAGATCGTAGTGGATGTCTGCATACGGGGGATGGTGAAAGACTCTGGTAATCATGATGGTGGCAGCTTCTGCACAGCAGGGAGTACCAAGAATCAGTACTGCAGTACTGATCTACATGAACATCTACAATTATGGTTAGTTAGCTACATAGCTAAATTTTTGTGGCATCGTCAGGTATGCAAGGGACTGTGAGTTAGACAGGCAGCTTTTCAAATCTATAATCTACCTTTTGGTATAGTGCCAGCTGTCATTATCATGTGGTAATAATGCCATGTAAGTGTAAAATATAGTAACGTAGATGTTTATTTGACAGATTCCATGCATCAATAAAATAATGCAGTGAGTGGATTGTGGCTTTTTCCCCACTTGTGTTGCCATTTTTCTCTGTTCATTTTACATTCTGCAATTTATTTTTAGCTTCACGTCTATGCATATTCATACCTCTTCAGAACACCTTCTTTTGTGACACATTTTATTTATGGCCATGAGATTGCATTATTGATGTGAAAGGTCATGAAATCAAACACAGGTACTTGCATTTTCTTTGCCTGATATCTCGTGTTCTGTTCCACTGAAATGTATTTTGTAGCTACCTTGAGTTCTCCATTAGCATGCCTTGCTAATATCTTATTCTGGCGAGTATATCTTGAACAAAGTCAGGAATTCAAACACAGGTATGTGCATTTTGCCTGATGATCATCTAGTTTGTTCACCTGAAATGCATTTTGCAACCACTTATTTCATGATTCATTGATTACCATGCTTTATTAATAACCTATTCTAGTACATACATTATTTAACAAAGTCAGGGGTTCAAACACAGGTATGTGCATTTAATTCATCCTGATATCAACTTCTCTGTATCATAGAAGTATGTTATCCCAATCATCTTTGCTCCCACTGCTTCTCTACAATGCCCTGCAACTACAGTGGTCTAAAATATATCAGTGACATCAACAGGGGTTCAATTACATCCCTGGATCTTTCTCTTTTAGAGCTCTCATTTGTTCAATTCCCCTGAATGTAAGCTATCCTGTCCTGATTTCAGACATTATGTGGAATATGTTTGCATTGTCTTAGCATGATTTATTTATTTGGATTCTTATACCACTGTTGAGAGCTATATGCTATTTAAGCAATAACTCACTCCTGGGTGTGGGTAATGCTGGATTTACCCACAGTTGGTGTGGTTTGGTCATGAGGGCGAACCCGAGTGGCCAAACAAAGACAACCGTGGGTAAATCCAGCATTACCCACACCCAGAAGTGGGTTATTGCTATTATACAATGACATTATTCAAGAAAAAAAAAATACTTTTCTTAAATAATGGCATTGTATAATGCCTCCATGCTGCCCTTCTGCAGCTGTCGCAGTACATCACAGCTGTGTGTAGAGGAAGCGATGGAGAAAGGAAGATTGTTGCTTTTTTAAAGTTGTCTCACTATGTTAAATGAGTTTAACATAGCAAGATATCTTTAAAAAAGTAACGGAGAAAGGAAGATCTCCATTGCTTTTTTTTAAGATATCTCGCTATGTTAAACTTGTTTAACATAGTGAGATTACAGCAACGGAGCTCTTCCATTCTCCGTTGCTGCCTAACACAAAAAAAAAAAGTAAAGACTTATACTAATGGAAAATGTCCGGGTGACCGGACTTTTTTGCATTAGTATAAGTCGGATTTACAACGGACACACTGACCAATCAGCATGCACGTTTTGGAATATTAATGGAGGGGGGGGGATCATTGTATAATAATAGTTACCTAATTAGTCCATGTTATTTTGCACATATCTGCAAAATGCTGCAGGGAACTTGTAATATGACTCCTTTGATGGCTATTCTTGTTAATGAACTCGTACGACTCATTGTAGTGTGGGAGTTCTGGGTCTATTTCTCTTGATGTCTGCTATTTGCTTTATTTTATTACAATCTGCCTGTACATGTGATATATTTCATGTCCCCGTTTTATGACCCCTTGTGCTATGACATCTGCAACATGGATGTATTAGCATATGGACTACAATGCTACACTGACCCACCTCGAGACAAACATCTTTCATTTTTAACTTATGGTCATGATACAGTACGGGTGCACAGTTAACACTCCCCATATGGTAAGTACCGTTGTGTCACATTACAGTAATGCTTTTATACCCCACATCTCATGTGCACGTATCTCTTAACTGTGAGAATTTCACAGCTTGTCCAGATTTTTGCCTCATATTTTTGGTCTGCTCATAATAAAATTTGTGGTTTCCTGGCAGATCCTTGAGGACTGACAACACTAAATGATGACAGACATTTGTGTTTCTGACTTTACTAATCAAATATCAGTGTGTATGAGCAATATTTATACATTGCCCCAAATTTTGGACCTTTGTTTGTACATTATTTGTGAGTTTGTCCAGAATTATTGTGCTAAGAGGTTGATAGGTATGCCCATGTATAATTCAAACTGTCATAAATGGCTGTATTGTTTTACGCATGTTTATGCCATTTATTTCCATGCAATGCTTTGTTATGCAAGTTACTCTGCACCTTAATGTTTACCCTGTCCATGACTTCTGTTAATCAACTCCTCTCCAACCTTCAGTGGCTATGTTGCTTTGCTTTCAATTGCTCGTATATTTTTGCATTTATCTGGTGATGTTGAGTACACCCTTATTACAGTCCTGTCTATGTGCACTTGCTTCTGATAATGCAAATTTCTAAGATAATAGTGTCAACATTTAAAATGTGTCCCTAATTTGGGTCTTTTTCCTTAGATATTTTTTACTTTGTTTCAAATTCTGTTGGTAAAAATTGAGAGCTCTGGCATTCATCAGTGATTAGCAATGCTGCTCATCATGGTAGAAATGTAGATAGTGCTGGCCTAGCCAATATGTGTCTGTACTGCCAATGAATGCCTGGGATTGCCTTACCTATTAACCTTTAGCATACATTTCTATCAGTGACAGCAGAACTTTACTGACTGCCTTTATCCATTTTGCTTTTGAGTTAACATCATGTAATGATTTCTGTTTTACTGTGCACTTAGAAATATTTCTACAGATAACTACAAGAGTTAATATTATGTAATAATTTCTGTTTTACTGTGCACTTAGAAATATTTCTACAGATAACTATAAGAGTTAATATCATGTAATAATTTCTGTTTTACTGTGGCAGAAATTGGGCTACTGTTGGCCGAAGGAGGAGAAGAGGCAGAAGGCATGGCCAAAGGCAGAAAGAGAGGAGAAAGGCTAGGACTGTGGTAGTGAGGGTCGAAACTTTGAATGTTGGCAGTATGACTGGTATAAGGAGAGAGCTAGCTGAAATGATGGACAGAAGGAAGGTTGGTATATTGTGTGTGCAAGAGACCAGATGGAAGGGGAGTAAGGCTAGGTGTATTGGAGGTGGGTTCAAATTGTTTTATCATGGTGTGGATAGGAGGAGAAATGGCGTAGGAGTTATTCTGAAGGAACAGTATGCGAAGAGTGTTTTGGAGGTGAAAAGGGTGTCGGATAGAGTAACATTTATGAAGCTGGAAATTGGTGGTGTAATGATTAATGTTGTTAGTGCATATGCTCCACAAGTTGGGTGTGCAATGGATGAGAAAAAAAAATTCTGGAGTGAATTGGATGAAGTGGTGATGACTGTACCCAAGGGTGAGAGAGTGGTGATTGGAGCAGATTTAAATGGGCATGTTGGTGAAGGGAACAGTGGGGATGAGGAAGTGATGGGTAGGTATGGTGTTAAACAAAGGAATGCAGAAGGTCAGATGGTAGTGGATTTTGCGAAAAGGACGGATATGGCTGTGGTGAATATGTATTTTAACAAGAGGGAGGAGCATAGGGTGACATACAAGAGTGGAGGAAGATGCACACAGGTGGATTATATCTTATGTAGGAGGGCCAGTTTGAAGGAGATTGGAGACTGTAAAGTGGTTGCAGGAGAAAGTGTAGTTAGGCAGCATAGGATGGTGGTTTGTAGGATGACGTTGGTGATCAAGAAGAGGAGGAGGAGTGTAAGGGCAGCACCAAGGATCAAATGGTGGAAAGTGAAAAAGGGTAATTGTGAGGTGGAGTCAGGGATGAGTTAAGACAGGCACTGGGTGGCAGTGAAGAGTTACCAAATAGCTGGGTAACTACAGCAGAGCTAGTAAGGGAGAAGGCTAGGAAGGTGCTTGGTATCACATCGGGACAGAGGAAGGATGGCAAGGAGACATGGTGGTGGAATGAGGAAGTACAGAAGAGTATACAGGCAAAGAGGTTGGCAAAGAAGAAGTGGGATTGTCAGAGAGATGAAGAAAGTAGACAGGAGTGTAAGGAAATGAGGTACATGGCAAAGAAAGAGGTGGTGAAGGCTAAGGATAAGGCATATGAAGAGTTGTATGAAAGGTTGGACACTAAAGAGGGAGAAAAGGACCTGTACCAATTGGCTAGACAGAGGGACCAAGCTTGGAAAGATGTGCAGCAGGTAAAGATGATAAAGGATAATGAGGGAAACATACTCATAAGTGAGGAGAGTGTGTTGAGGAGATGGAAAGAGTACTTTGAGGGGCTGATGAATGATGAGAATGAGAGGGAGAGAAGGATGGATGATGTAGGGATAGTGAATCATGAAGTGCAGTGGATTAGCAAGGATGAAGTAAGGATAGCTATGAAGAGAATGAAGAATGGAAAGGCTGTTGGCCCAGATGACATACCTGTGGAAGCATGGAGGTGTTTAGGTGAAATGGCAGTGGAGTTTTTTACCAGATTGTTTAATGAAATCTTGGAAAGTGAGAGGATGCCTGAGGAATGGAGAAAAAGTGTTTTGGTACCGATTTTTAAGAATAAGGGTGATGTGCAGAGCTGTAGTAACTACAGAGGGATTAAATTGATCAGTCACAGCATGAAGTTATGGGAAAGAGTAGTGGAAGCTAGGTTGAGAAGGGATGTGATGATTAGTGAACAGCAGTATGGTTTCATGCTGGGAAAGAGCACTACAGATGCAATGTTTGCTCTGAGAGTGTTGATGGAGAAGTACAGAGAATGTCAGAAGGTGTTGCATTGTGTTTTTGTAGACTTGGAGAAAGCATATGACAGGGTGCCTAGAGAGGAGTTGTGGTATTGTATAAGGAAGTCAGGAGTATCAGAGAAGTATGTAAGAGTGGTACAGGATATGTACGAGGATAGTGTGACAGCGGTGAGGTCTGTGGTGGGAGTGATGGATGCGTTTAAGGTGGAGGTGGGGTTACATCAAGGATCAGCTCTGAGCCCTTTCTTATTTGCAATGGTGATGCACAGGTTGACAGATGAGATCAGACAAGAGTCCCCATGGACTATGATGTTTGCAGATGACATTGTGATCTGTAGTGAGAGTAGGGAACAGGTGGAGGAGACCATGGAGAGATGGAGATATGCTTAGAGACAAGAGGAATGAACGTCAGCAGGACTAAGACAGAATATATGTGTGTGTGAATGAGAGGGAGGATACAGGAATGGTGAGGATGCAAGGAGTAGAGGTGGCGAAGGTGGATGAGTTTAAATACTTGGGGTCAGTAGTTCAGAGTAACGGTGAGTGTGGAAGAGAGGTGAAGAAGAGAGTACAGGCAGGATGGAGTGGGTGGAGAAGAGTGTCAGGAGTGATTTGTGACAGACGAGTACCTGTATGAGTGAAAGGGAAGGTCTACAAGAGGGTAGTGAGACCAACTATGTTATATGGGTTGGAGACAGCGGCATTGACAAAAAGGCAGGAGTTTGAGCTGGATGTGGCAGAGTTAAAGATGTTAAGATTTGCACTGGGTGTGATGAGGGTGGACAGGATTAGGAATAAGTATATTAGAGGGTCAGCCCAGGTTGGAAGGTTTGGAAACAAAGCCAGAGAGGCAAGATTAAACTGGTTTGGACATGGGCTGAGAAGGGATGCGGAGTATATGGGGAAAAAGATGCTAAGGATGAAGCTACCAGGTAACAGGAAAAGAGGAAGGCCTAAGATAAGGTTTATGGATGTGGCGAGAGAGGACATGCAGGTGGTTGGTGTGACAGAGCAAGATGCAGAGGACAGGAAGAAATGGAAACAGGTGATCCGCTGTGGTGACCCCTAATGGGAAAAGCCGAAAGAAGATGATGACTGTGCGCTTAGAAATATTTCCACATATAACTACAAAAATATATGTATACAGTGATGTAACTGCCCCACTGATTTATAGTTTGTCATCTATTAGGATGTTTATATTCTTCCCCATACTTTCTTGATCAGTTCAATAAACCAATTTAAATTAAACCAATACCATTGCAGGAGAGATAAATATCTGACAGATTCTAGGGTCATCACAAAATATGCTAAGAGGTGAGATAGCAATGTACCCTAGTCCTCACTTTCTACAATAACATATTTTAAGCAATAGCTTCAATGTCTTATTAAAATGAATCCAACTGCATGGAGGTAAAATGGCACAGTATTTACTGATTTCAGTGCCAAAATTGTATGTATTTATTTATTTATTTAATTTACTCAGAAAGATTAGTTCCTTGATTAATTGTCATGTGCTTTGAAATACCTGCATAATTATAAAGAATAATGAAGTTATGAGTAATACGTATGCCTAATATATTACTCTGTTGGACTACACCAAGAAATGTGGCTGTTTGTGCATATGGAATAAAATTAAGTTCCCATGGTTCAAGTAAATTAGTGGACCTATGATGTCAAAGTATAACCTGCACTAATGGCTTTAAAGTAAAAATAATAATAATAACATATATATATATATATATATATATATATATATATATATATATATATATATATATATACATAGATAGATATAGATAGACATATAGATATATAGATAGATATGTATAGATATGTGTGTGCGTATGTGTGTGTGTGTGAGTGTGTGTGTGTGTGTGTGTGTTTGTGTGTGTGCGTATGTGTGGGTGTGTGGGGGAGGGGGGTTTGTGTGCTTTGCATCTGATTGTCCTGATATGTATACCCAGAATTTAACCAGAAAAATAAAAAAAATGAAAAACTCTTCTCATGTTGAGAAGTGGCATCAATGTTACTGTGATTGTTTTCTAATTTCTGACGGAAAGAAACACTGCGCATTGATCCAGGTGTTTTCTCACTGCGTTCCCATAAACAGCACTCAAAACTAAAAAGAGAATATGATTGGAAAACATCTTGTTGCACTACGGATGGAAATTAATTTCCCTCCTTTTTAATTTCTCCAAGTCTTTTGGGTTTCTAATACCATGATGGGAATAGACCCCATTCCTTAGTCAAAGTACGATTAAAGTTCATGAAATTAGTATTGTTTCAATCTTTAATGTCAGCCAGATGTGCTCCTTGCAGCACCCACAATGTGCCCAATAATGACTCCTTCTGCAATTCGTACGGAGATACATGCATTGCTAGCATATCTAAATACTACTATTGGAAGTGTCTTAGTATCTTTCGTCCATATTGCGCTTGTTTCAGCCTGCACATCCAGATATTTTATGACTTTTTGTGTCTCTATACACAAGACTCTTTAGTCACTGTGTGTGTTGATTTCAATGATCACTGCTACTTTTGTCTTCTCATGGACCCCTATGTCCATTTAGTCACTGTGAGTGGTGATTTCAATGGTCACTGCTACTTTTGTCTTCTCATGGACCCCTATGTCCAGTTTTCTAGCATCTGTCTTTTGCACTTTTGGTAATGGATGATCTCATGTCATATAGACGTCATCATTTTCTATGATGCTTTCATGTTTCCAGTGTTTTTTCATCCACTTCAATACCATAATGTTTGCACAAATCCCAGTGCAACAGTCTTGCCACATTCTTATGCCTTTCAGTGCACAGTCCTTCTGCCATTAATCTGTCACAACCAGCAACAAGGTGTGCAACTGTTTCCAGTTCTTTTTTACAAAACCTACATTTGTCTGTTTCTCCCACATGTTCAATGGACTTTGTAAACCAATGTGTACTTAGCCCACTCTCTTGGGCTGCCAGTATCAATCTTTCATCTCTTGATTTTAATTTGCCTCTCCTTAAGCATTCCTGCATTCGATCCTGATCAACATGAGGCTCTTCCAGAAGTTTTCTATACTTGTAACTATATTTAAGCATTTTCCACATTTCTTGGCTTCTCATCTGGTCCTTCACGTTATCTTTCTTTTGTTTTTTTTGGCACATTCAGTTGCTGCCTGATTTTTATCTTCTTCTGGATTGATTTCCATTCCTGCTTGATGGCAATATGCTTCTGCTAGATTAAGCAGAGAAGTCATTTTAAATGTATTCTCCTCATGTTTGAAAATGTTAACTATGTTTGGGTCTTGTGAGGTCAGCAGATATGTTTGCAGTCCCACGATTGCAGATCTACACATGTAATCAGTTTCAAGGAGGCCCATCCCTTCTTCAGAATTGAGAATATATAATTTTAGTATGCATTGATTTTTATAAATCATTTGGTGAGCATGAAGCATCCTTCTTGTTTTCCTGTCTAATCTATCCAATACATTTTGGGGCCAGTCAGTCACTCCAAAAATGTAAGTTAGGACAGGAAGAGCAAATTGGTTTATAGCTTGAATTTTTGTTCCTAGATGTCAGCATTGTTTTCAGGATTATTTAAGTCTTCTAAAGTATTCCTTACTAAGTTTTGTTTGCATCTGTTCATGTTTTATTGTTGATCCTTCATCAGTTCCCAAATATTTATACATTCCCTCTTACTCTGGTTCTTTTATATCACATTCTTGTCCCAAACTAATGTTTTCTTGGTGCTGCAGTTTTCCTGTTTAAAGGTTGCTTTTGCACATTTATCAAGACCAAATAACACTCTTATATCATTGGAAAAAGTTTTGACAACTTGCAGTTGTGCTTTCAGTTCCTTGTCTAATGAGCTATACAGTTTTAAATCATTGATAACTCTTTACACTTTGATGTTTTCTAGGAGCCAAATTATAGCCATGGCCAAAGCTGTTAAGTGGACAGCTTAATGACTTATGGGCAAGGCAGAATGGCAGCGGTGACAAAGACTCACTCTGGAATATCCCCCTTTGAATTCTTCTCCCTCATATAATAAGTTGTCCTTTATCGTGGCTTAATTGCAAAGTGGTCTGCCATTGTTTCATTGTCTCTGTAATGTAGTTGATCAGTATAGCGTGTGTTTTATATATTTTTAAGCACTCTTTTACCCATGAATGTGGAACTTCCCCTATATAACTGACTCTGTGATCCAATAAAACGTTCTATAATGATGTCAGACTATTGTTGTTCCTTAAACATTTTGCATCATTTTGTACTCCTAGTATATTTTTCCTCAGTGTTCCATTTTTAATGAGTTTTTTCAGCATGTGAGCTTGAAAGATGGAAACTGCTCAGTACGATTCCTTTTACTGTAATAAGTGGAAAAATTCAGAAAACGTCTGTCAATAACAACTTTATGTGATGTTAGGAATGATAGCTACTTATTTCCATGCAAAGCCCCATCTCTTATTATTAGGGATGCATGCAGTATTCTATCACAGTAAAAGTAAGGTCTGATAATATCTGTACAATGCTTTAACTAACTTAACTATCTAGATTGCTCACAATGAGTTTAAGGGCTACATCAATCAAACAGTGCACTCACTCTCTTTTATTTTTAATGAAGCTTTCTTCAAATATTGACATTCTACTTCAATGTCTGCTGTCACAACTGCGTTTGGGCATCCCATGTGTACCACTGATATCACCAGTAAAAGCATTCTACTTTGTCTGTCTTGTGACTTTATCAGAGAAGTGTATGTCACCAGTTTGTTTTGCAAAGCTTCTTGGTTCTCATAATGTGATTGAGAAGTTGAAAGCATTCTGAATATACTAAATTCTGTTTTGTCCATTTTTTGTATTTCTAAATAATCCTAGAGACATTTCTAAAGACGATGCAGGCATTTTACATCAGATCACCATTATTTCCTGCCCTTTGTTTCAGTTGGATTCACATATTTATTTATTTATTTATTTCAGTTTGATTACCGAGGAAGTCCACTGGGCCAAGAAGTGCCCATTTTCAGTGGAGGCCTGGGGAGAAAAGTTCCACAAGCAATACAATGAAACATGGTTACATAAAGTTAATGGTATAATACAAGAGTAAGAGTTGATTGAGTATTTTTTCTTGTGATAAAATTGTCTCACATGAACTTTAGTGCTGAGCTCTCTAAGCATAAAAACAACCCCTGCACAACTCAGAAGAAAGTTTATGCCATTCAAAAATAGATTTATTGAGTATGGTATTCATACATCCATTGTCCAGTATCAGCATTGTCCCTTTTTAGGATTGCAGGGCAGCAGGAATCAATACAGGTTCTCAAAAGACTCATGAGAGACTGACAGACAATATAAGACAGAATGTCAATACAGTTCAAGATGCACATACATATTCACTCACATATCATATGCATGTTTGTAAGCAATTTTGAGACTTAGTAATTCAGCTGCATAATCACTGTTATCATCAACCCCTTCTTTCCCAATATTGCATAGAGTTAAGTTGTCATTTCAGTTGTTGCCATCTCTTTTGGATCATTGCAAAAAAACTCAAACATAGCAAATAAAACTCAAAGCAACCTTGAATTATTACTGCTCAATGCTAGGAGCCTAAACAAGGAACTCTACCTCCTCACTCTGAAGAATGTAGACATCTGTGCCATTACAGAGACAAAGATTAAAGCTGCAGAAAGCTCTGGCAGTGCAAGACTACAGTGCCTTCTACATCTTTATATCAAAAGCAGCTCATACAGGGGCTAAACATGGAGGCATCTTAATCTACAGTAGCAACAAATTCATCTCCACAGTGGCACAGCAGATAGTCGTCACCTCACAACAAGAAGTTCCATGATTCGATTCTTAGCTGGATTGCCTTCTGTGCAGAGTCTGCATGTCCTCCCTTTATTCGTATGGGTTTCCTTTGAGTGCTCCAGTTTCCTCCCACATTCCAAAGCCATGCAGTATGTAGACTGGACACTCTAAATTGGCCATAGGTGTGAGTATGTGTGGCAGTTTGTGGTGTGGAAGAACTACCTCAGAAGGGCTAGCCACCCAGTGATGTAATCCTTGGCTCTAGATGGTTGTCATTATTGAAGTGACTCCCCAACCACAAGTGCAAAAATGGGAAAAAGGAATTATGGATGGATGGACAACTCCAAGTTGGTGAAACAGGATCATGCCCTGGAGTTTATCCATGTCCAGGTCACCATAAAAAAGGATTCTTGCCATATCCTTGCAAGATACAAGTCACCCTCTACAATCCATGAAGCTCACAGCTCTTACCTAGGACCTACTAGAAGTGCTCAGCATGCAAGTAAATAATTAATGAGAGACTTTAATTACCCCTCTATGTAGTGAAAAATGTATACTGCCTTTAACTTACTGACATAATGTTTCCTGGACGTTATTAACACAAACACCTTAACCAGTGCACACTCCAACCAAAGGATCAAACATACTGGACGTAGTACTTACCAACTTGGCAGAGCAGTGCACCCTACACTGTATCACATTCCCACTGGTGAGGCTGGACCACAAAGCTGTCTCTCTCCATTGAAGGGGTAGTCTCTGGGATACATACCTGCCTCTCCAGCAGATCCTATTTATATCACAGGCAAGGTTTAAGTCTTTAGAATGGGTAATTCTGGTATTGTTTGTTTTGTGGATATGCAGGATGTCCATCAGAGTGGGGGTCTGACAATGACTTATATGCCAGGCATAGATCTCCCCTCAACAGCCTGTAGGAGACAGAATACAGGATAGGGCCTTGAGGCGGTCTGCATAGGACATGCTACTCACTCCCTGTATTCTTTTAGTTAGGAAAGTCAGTGAATGTTCCAATTGTTGGATATGCCTGGTTAGGTACATACAAAAGGAGCATTTTACTCAATGACAGGTCTGATGAATGTAGAATACAGTGGAACAATTACTTCCTTGGACCTAGATGCCATGTCTTTGTTTATAGGTTGCACATCATAAAATAATTTTCTCAGTACTGTAGACACATGATGGTCAAAGGCTAGATTACTTCATATGTGTGTCCCCAAGACCTTGATTACTGTGTCATCTCTTAGGGGTGTGTTGTCAATATGATAGTTATCAGGGGTGGATAACTTCCCTAAAGATACAATAATTCATTTCTTAGCATTTTGTTTTAGTCAGATCTAGTATGGTTTCACAATTTCCATGTAATTTAATATACATCGGGGAAACTAAAAGAATGTTTAAGCATCGAGTACAGGAACATGTCAGAGACATAAAGAAATGTAAAGTGGAAAGTTCCATTGCATTGCACTTTATGCAGTACACAAAAGTGATTATAAGTTGCTGCAAGCTACTATTTTAGATAAAGTTTTTTGTTAAAGTATGAGATGATGATATACTAAAAAATAAATTACTTTTTAAGGAATCTTTATTTATTTTAAAGTATAATACTATGGTTCCACATGGCCTTAATTGTGAAATTAATTGGAAATACTTGATTTAATTAGTTTATTGTTGTTCTTAATTGTTTGATTGGGGGAGGGGTATTTAAAGGGAATGTTTTGCGGTTGTATTTTATACTTCTTGAAGACTGGCTAAGTCAAGGCGCTAAAGAAGAATAAATATTTTGGATCCTGTTTCCTGCTTGTGTGTGGTATTTCTACTTTCATGTTCAGTTTTTATGGGGTTTTGCTAGTATGGTTTCACCCCTGGTTGATGTACTGACAATCAGGTCCATGGAGTTTGTGTTTACAATATCCAGGAATCTCTCAGCCTGTATGCTGGTGTTGTATATAATTGAAAATAATGGCCAGCACTCCAAAGTGTGGATGTATCAATCATTTATTGTGGTTATCCAATCCAGAGGACTGTGCAAAGCACAATCCTCAAAAATTTCAGACCAGATTCGGCAAAATGACTTGCCTTCCTCAGTGAAAACATTTCCATAAACAATCACATGCTAATATATATACACACAAAGTAGTAAGCAAAAGCTTTGACTGGATGATTACAAGTACTCATTAGGTCCCGGAGAAAACAAATCCCCCAATCTAATTATCCATCTCTTTTCCTTTTTGTTAGGTAAAACATGCCAGCCTGTTTTGTTAACCCTATCTCCCTCAATTCTATCAATAATGGCAAATCCAAATTGTGCTGTAGGATGTTTGGTGGAATGTTTATACAGAGCATTTGAAAGCCTTTTATTCCTGATGTCATTTATATGTTCAGAAATTCAAATTCTGAACATATGAGTGCTTACTACTGTGTGTATGTATATATATATATATATATATATATATATATATATATATATATATATATATATATATATATATATATATATATATATATATATATTAGCATGTGATTGCTTATGGAAATGTTTTCACTGAAGAAGGCAAGTCATTTTGCTGAAACTGGTGTGAGTTTTTTGGGGATTGTTCTTTGCATGGTTCTCTAGATTGTACAACTACAATAAATGATTGATGCATCCACACTTTGGAGTTCTCGCCATTATTTTCTGCTTTGGAATTAGTTTTGTGGCCATTTGCACGTACTTGTGGAGCTGTTGTTTACTGCTGTATATGATTCCCAGTTAATAGTGGTGTAATTAAAGTCACCCATGGTTATGGTATTGGATTGGATGGTGCTTGTTTCCAATAAGTATAAATACATGGTATGGGTTTCCTGTGTCATAGAGGGGGACCTATAACATTCAAGGAAATGATATTGGATTTTCATATATTGATTTGAACATGGAGAAGCTCAAGTACACTGTCATGTTTGACCAGCTTTGAGGTTTATTTATTTTTAATATCAATCGAGACATACACCTTTAGTCCCTGACTGTGTAGTAGCTGGTCTAAATGTGTGGAAGGCATTATAACTTTGCTCTGTGGGTGTGCTCTACACTGCTTTAAACCATATGTCAGTAAACACATACACCTCAGCATTCTGTATGATGAAGAGAGCTTCTATGGAGCTGAGTTTTTTGTTTAGACTCCTGCCATTGAGTAGCAACACCTTTAGACTTTCTTGGTTTTGATTTGCTATGTTGGAAGTATTTTCAATTTGTTACTTGCAAAAAAGGAACTATGGGGGTGGACAGTGTTTAGCTAATATTCAAAAGCCTAGAGAGGAAAGGTGCAGACCATCTCTGGCAAGGCAGCATGGTCTGTTGACCATCTCCTTCCATGCTGACAGATATTGCACCCCCTTAGAATGACATCAGAAACTAAGCCAATTATTAAATTCAGTCAACTTTTGTCCATATTGTGGCATCATCTTCGGTGAAGGCAGAATGCAGCTCAAAACTAGGTTGACACCAGCCTGGGATACATATTTTGAGAACTCCACAATATATGTCTTCATATAGTCTAGGGAGATACTTCCAAGGTCATTTACATCCACGTGGACTATCACTGAGTCATACTGGTACTTGTTTTCCAAAGATCTGAGTGCATGCATAATGTGACAGATCCTGGTCCCTGATAAGTAACTGACTGTGCATGTAATAAAAGATAAAACAGTCATGGCCAAAACTGGAAGGAACAACTCTCATAGTGACAAGAGGTCTCTGATCCAAATAAACAAGAAACTAAGAGGGCTAAGTAAAGTCCAGTGAGGCCAATTACCAGGTCAGTATAACTTATCAACGTAAGGACAATCACAAGGCCTTTTTCAGCTATGTCAGGAATCTTAACGTTAATACTCTGAAGTATGCAGAACTTGTCATAAATGACACAGCCTTTACAGACCAAGGTGACATAGTGAATTAACTGGCTGAGAACTGTTGCTCTAGCTTCACCCCCCACTCCCCCCATTACCCCCTGTGAAATCCCATCTAGCATATCCCCTAACCATCAACAGGGAGATGATCCAGGCAGGGATCACTAAGGCAAAAAACACTGATTCATTTGGCCCTTTCATTATCCCCAGTTGCACCCTAAATAGCCAAAAACATGACATAGCAGGACCACTTGAGGCACTGTTCATCTACAACCTCAAAACAGGTTATATGCCAGGTGAATGGAGGGCTGCAATGGTCATCCTTCTTCGTAAGGGTGGACCATCAACTGACCCCAGGAACTACAGATCCAAAAGTCTGACAAGTATAACATGCACAGTCATGGAACAAATTATTATCAAAATGATCAATGAGGTAGTGCCAACAAACAGACACTAAATCCATTCCAGTTTGGCTTTGTTAAGGGTCTTGCCAACTCAACCTGGTAGACTTCTTTGAAAGAGTCACCAATGGCAGGTACTGCTGGCTAACTCTAAGAAATAGACATAACTCCTTATATAATGCATTAGAGTGTGAGCTAGCTACCAGCTACCAGGACCGAAGAAGTCAGAATCAGTGAGACTTCTGCCAGGAGAACGATGACCATTGGAGAACCCCAAGGCTCCATGCTGGGTCCACTTTGGTTTGGAATCTACTTATTAGAAGTTAAAGCTAATGTCAAAGGCATCTGGCTCACCAAGTTACCTCTTCATCAGCTGTAAACTAAAGAGATAGGATGATTTTTCTTTGCCTGTATATATATATGTGTGTGTGTGTGTGTGTGTGTGTGTGTGTGTGTGTGTGTGTGTGTGTGTGTGTGTGTGTGTGTGTGTGTGTGTGCGTGTGTGTGTGTTTATGTGTGTGTGTGTGTGTGTGTGTGCGTATATATATATATATATATATATATATATATATATATATATATATATATATATGGATCTACCTGACTAGATCGAAACGTTAAAAGAGCGAAAACGACTTCACCGACGCCAGAAGATCGACAGTTCACAAACACGACACCTCATACACTCGACACATCATAACAACAAACAAAACAAATCCCCTATCCAAAACCCACACACAAAACACAAGCACACCAAAATCCTTACAAACCAACACTAACCCATGCATACACAACTATCCACAACCCTAACCCAAACCCTTACCCTAAGGTCCGTCACTATCGCACACTCACCTAACCCGCGCCCTAACCCTAACTCACTTATCCCACCCCTATCCCTACAGACCGCCAACATCGCACACTTACCTTACTCGCACCCTTACCTAACCCGCGCCCTAACCCTAACTCACTTATCCCACCCCTATCCCTACAGACCGCCAACATCGCACACTTACCTTACTCACACCCTTACCTAACCCAAGAGCCCTAACCCTAACTCACTTATCCCACCCCTATCCCTACACACCGTCAACATCGCAAACTTACCTTACTCGCACCCTAGCGTCCGTCACTACCGCATACTTACACATCCTTTCCCCATCGCAGTGTTCTCAGTGTCGGTGTCTTCCTCCATCTGTCTTCTGCCTTGTCGATCTTCTGGCATCAGTGAAGTTGTTTTCGCTCTTTTAACGTTTCGATCTAGTCAGGTAGATCCATATATATATATATATATATATATATATATATATATATATATGTGTGTGTGTGTGTGTGCGTGTATGTATATATATATATATATATATATATATATATATATATATATATATATATATATATATATATATATATCTATCTGTGTGTGTGTGTGTGTGTGTGTGTGTGTGTGTATGTGTGTATGTACATATATATATATATATATATATATATATATATATATATATATATATATATATATATAGATATATATATATATATATATATATATATATATATATATATATATATATATATAGATATGGTCATAGGTTCATAGGTTCATACTAGGCTATCTGCCCTAGGGCATTTATAAGCCAAGCCAGAGTGTGTTTGGCTTTTGCCACCCATTTTAAATTAATTTTGCTATGCCCTTTTTCGAGGTTAGTATACTGTGCATCTGTCTAACAGTGACACAGAAGTGATACCCGGGGTAAACCTACAATCTCCCATCCGCTCATCAAGATTCCTCTTGAAGAGAGTCAATGAGGGACTCTGCCTAACTTGGACTGGGATTTTATTCCAGAGTGAAGTGAGCCTCTGGGTTATGAATCTGTCCCTCCAGCATGTCCTATTTATTTCAGTGCTGAGGTTTAAGTCTCTCGAGTGCATAGCTCGATGGGATTTGGATTTTCTGAGGTGCAGCATGTCCATTAATTCCGTGTTGGTCATGGCTTTATACGTCAGGCACAGATCGCCTCTGAGCAGGCAGTATGCCACTGAGTAGAGCTGGAGTTTCTTTAACCGGGCAGCATATGGCATCTGTTTGAGCCATTTGATCCTCTTGGTGAGGTACTTTTGGGGTCTTTCCAGTTGCTGCAGGTGTCTGGTAAGGTACATCCCAAAAGGGGCATTGTACTCAATTATGGGCCTGATGAGGGATGAGTAAAGAGGCACAATGACCTCCCCTGATCTAGATGTGAATCCCTTCATGATTAGGTGGGCTATATAAAATGTTTTTCTAACCTTTTTGGCCACGTGGTTGTCAGATGAGAGATTGCTATCAACTTGGGTCCCCAGGTCCCTAATTACTTCTTCTGTACTTAATGGATTACCACCTATGTGGTAATTTGTGGGCACTTTGTTTTTGCCAAAGGGGATGACTATACACTTTTTGGCGTTTAGCTTGAGGCCATGGCTCTGGCACCAGTTGTCTGTTTCTATGAGGCCCTTTTGGAGGATGCTTGTGTCAGCTGGAGAGTTAATTATGGTGCCCAGTTTGCAGTCATCTGCAAATTTGGTCAGCCACAGTCCTTCCATGTTGGCCTGTACCTCTGAGAAATATATACCGAACAAGAGAGGTCCCAGGACTGAGCCTTGTGGGATGCCACTTGTAACTGGTTTGGAGTCTGACATGGCTCCAGCAATTCTAACCATGCGGGTTCTGTCCTTGAGCCAGTTTGCAACCCATCTAGCGACATAGGGGTTTATATTTAAGCTGGTTAGCTTATCTATAATGCCCGAGTGGGGTATTGTATCAAAGGCTTTTGCGAGGTCCAGGTAGGCTGTGTGGACCACCTTCCCCTCATCAATGGCCTTGGTGACTGTTTCAAAGAAATTGACCATGTTTAAGAGGCAGGATCTGCCCTTAACAAAGCCGAACTGGGTAGGATCCAGGGTCTGTAGGTCCCCAATATCTTTATTTATGAGGTCCATGATGATCCTTTCCATAGCTTTGCAGACTAAGCTAGTCAGGCTTATGGGGCGATAGTTTCCAGGCTCCACTGAGGCACCACCTTTGTGGAGAGGGACCACTGTTGCTGTCCACCACTCTTTGGGTACAAATCCTGTAGTAAGGCTGAGATTGAACAGTAGTTTTATGTTTGGGTTTAGCTCTTCTTGGAGTTCATGTAGGACGCAGCCCGGGACACCGTCTGGTCCCACTGATGCTGTGATTTTTGCTTTGGAGAGGGCGTCTCTTACCTGAGCATCTGAGATGTCAGGGAGGCAGTACTCTGCTGGGATAGATATTTGCCCTTTTGGTGGGGAAGGGGGGAGAAGTTTGCGCTGAACCTGCCAGCTAGGATGTTGGCAATGTCTGTGGGTTCGGTGTATTTTTTGTCATTTTGGACTAATTCTGAGCATATCTGGGAATTCCCACCCAGGTTCCTAACATAACTAAAGAAAGCCTTGTGATTATCCTTAGTGTCCTGTGCAATTTTTCTCTCGAAGCTGTCCTTAGATGATTTTATGAGTGCCCGTAGTTTTTTGCTAACACTGATCAGAGATGCCTTCCCTTTTTGGGATTTTGCTCTATCATGTAGTAGCTTCCTCCTTCTATTGTATAGTTTGTTTATGGCTGGGGTCCACCAGACAGGACGTCTGCCTTTGGAGGATTGGGACTTGGTTTTATTTGGGATTGCATGAGCCATGCATTCCTGAAGGTGTTCATAGAATGTGTTTATAAAGGATTCTGTGGTCTGGGCCGTATTTTCCACATGCCCGGGGGCTTTGAAGGATTCCACCTCAGTTTTGAGGAGTGTGAAATTTGCTTTAGAGAAGTTTTTCACTGTGGTTTTCTGGGCAGGGGGTGGGGTCGGGATGTGAATATCCAGTGAGATTAGTTTATGGTCTGATCTTACCAGTGTGGGATACACTTCTGGTCTGGAGCATAGAGTCCCCATGTTGGTGATGATCAGGTCCAGTATGTTTTCCCCTCTTGTGGGAGTAGTAACAAGTTGTTCCATTGCATTTGAGTTTATAAATTCTAGGAACCTTTGGGCTAGGGTGTTGGAGCTAGAGTAATGCTCCCAGTCTATGTTTGGGTAGTTGAAGTCGCCCAATATAATGGTGTTTGGAGAGACCTTCATATTTTCCAGTGTTCTCAGGAAGGTCGAGTGGGGTTCCTGGGTTTGGGAGGGTGGTCTGTAGCAGACTATAAACTGGAAGGCAGTTTTACCCACTGTTAGTTGCACATGGATAGTCTCTGATGCTTCGTGCTGTTCCACCAACCTGGAGGTGTGGGTATCTTTGACAAATATTGATACTCCCCCTCCTTTTGTAGTTCATTCCAAGATTTGGGGCCAAAAGGCATGATATGAGATATAACCTGGTAGTGCTGGGGTGCTCTCAGGAGCCTTGAACCATTTTTCTGTTACTGCACAGATATCGATGGTCTCCATGCTAAGGAGAGTTTAGAGTGCGTGCATCTTGAGGTTTAGACTTCTGGCATTGAGTAGCATTACTCTTAGTTTCTTATCCCTTGTGATACCTATGGAGGTGGGTTTGTCTTTTGATCCTTGCCTAAAAAAGGCACTATGGGGGTAGCAAGAGCCTTTGCCAATATCCGAATGCCCAGTGGTGACAGGTGC
Source organism: Protopterus annectens (assembly GCF_019279795.1). NCBI lineage: Eukaryota > Metazoa > Chordata > Ceratodontiformes > Protopteridae > Protopterus > Protopterus annectens. The sequence continues at coordinate 102,590,491 of NC_056741.1, forward strand.
AAGCCGTCCCTACTGAAGCATCGTGGCTTGTTGAGCATGTCATCCCAGGCTGACAGGCATTGGATCCCCTTTGAATGACACCAATACTTAAGCCAATTGTTGAAATTGATCATCTTGTCTTCATATTGTGGCATCATTATTGGTGAGGGTAAGATGCTACTCAAGGTTAGGGTCATACCGGCCTGGGCTACATGCTCAGAGAGCTCCTCTATGTCTCTTTTCATGTAGTCCAGGGAGGTACGTCTCAGGTCATTCACACCAGCATGGACAATGACTGAGTCATATTTGTACTTGCCTTGGAGTGACCTGAGTGCTTGTGTTATGTGGCGGATCCTAGCGCCCGACAGGCAGCTCACCGTGACCTTCTCCTTGTTCAGCCTGGTGAGCGGGACGTCAGTGTGCCTGACGATAGAGTCACCTATTACAAGTGTATCAGGTGTGTTGTTTAGCCTTAAAGGCTGTGACTGTTCAGCATACTGGCTTTGTGAGCTATGTGTTGCACGTGTTTTGTTTTGGGGTAGCGGTTGCTTGGGTGTCTGCTTTGGAGGTCTGTGCTGCTTTGGCAGATTTTTATTTAGAGCCTCCGAGTATGTTTTTGTGTGTTTATGTGTTTGGTTTGCTGTCGTGGTAGGTCTATGTGAGACTGGAATCGTAGTGAGTGTGGTTCCCTTCTCCTCCTGACTGGTTACGCCAGTACTGAGTTGAGAGAGCTTAGCCTCCAGTTTGGCTATATGGTTGCACTCACATGTGTTGGAATTTGTTGGGAGGAGGAGAGGGTTGTCTGTGTACATGAGGCAGTTGTAACATTGCCTCAAGATTCCCAGACTCACTAGCTGGACCGGAGAGGAGACTGACAACTGACCTTTGGACATGCTAGAATAGTATTGGGAATTCCTTTATAACTGAAAAAAAGGGCCAATGGGGAACAAGGTACTCAAGGGGAGTTTGTGAGGGTGTAGTGCTTTAAATTTTTTAGTGCTGACTTATATAATTGCTTTAGTGAGCAAGTGCCAGGTAACTTAAATGCAATGTGTTACAGGTAACTTAAATGCAAAAATGACAAACAGTAACTTTCTTTCAAGTGAAACAACAAAATAAGTAAAGTAAGCAATGCAGGTATCACTAGGGATCCACAAAAGTGCTGAAAAGCCTCATTTTAGGTGGAATTAGCGTTTCAGGGAAATAACAAGCAAACAAACAAGCATACAAACAAAGTTAGATTCAGCAGGCCTGGATCTAGTCTATGCTACAGCAAACAAGGTGTACCAATTTCAGTAAGAAACAGTTCAAATATGCAGGCACTATAAGCCTTTAACCAGAAATTCCCAGCTCAGAAGGGCAGAGTCCAGCCTCTCCTCCCACAAGAGTGCAGATCACAAACCTTCTTAATGTAAAATAACTGGCCTGAAGCCCAAGTGCTTAATCCAAAAGATTTAGAATGATAGCTACACTTTAATCAAGTTACTACCAAGCAGTAATAAATACAACTGAATACTTTAAAGAATGTCTAGATTAGTGCTCAAGTTATACAAAGTTAGATTCAGCAGGCCTGGATCTAGTCTATGCTACAGCATATCTACTCCCTTTAGTTAGTAGCCCATATATTGACCTTGAAAACATCAACTTTAAAAGGTTGAGAAATTGATACATGTACAGAGAAAGAACATCTACACATACAACAAACAGCATCACTGTGCTTCAACACCTCCTACTAATTGTACAGTATATACTCAGAGATTGTACAATCCCTGCAGAAAGGAAATATTCTCCTATCCAGGGATTCTTGGACTCGAATCTTGTTGACCACCTCTCTGTTTTGACAGCATGTCTGACACCCAAATACATATATAAAGGTACATTTATCTATCTATCTATCTATCTATCTATCTATCTATCTATCTATCTATCTATCTATCTATATTGCTATATAGATACACACACACACACACACACACACACACACACACACACACACACACACACACACACACATAGTTATATGTATATAATCTTTACTGGATATTAAATGACCCTGTTTATTATCTAAATCCAAACATAGCACTTAACAGTGTTTGCTTAGCTGCAGACTTTGTTAGCCAATGAATTCTAACCATTTGTTGGTATTTTTTGCAAACAACATGAGTATTAAATTAATTTGTTTGACAGCACAAATGATTCTATTTGTTTGAGCTAAGCTTTACCAGAGCATACTTAAACATTTTTAATATTTTCTGTTTATTTATGAATTTATTGCAGTTTAGTGGGTTGATACTAAAGGCTGCATTTTAATCACTATCCAGGACTTGCACAATAATTCATCATTTTAATTACAGAAGGGAGTATTGATTGGTTAGAATTTTATTAATATTCATTGTTCATGTCAGGCCAGATTTACTAAAATTTGAAAACAGGAAGCACTGCAAAGAATTGCTATGCATTTTCCAATAATAATAATATTAGAAAATTCTGTTTCAGAATGTTATTCCCTAATAAAATTGTTTAATGCAGAAAAGATTACTGCTTTACTTGTCTTCTAAATTTTAAATAACTTCTTTGTTTCACAAGAATTTTTGCCAGTTAATAATCACACTACTGATCTCAGTGTCATTACATCACTTAGGTGCACAGTAGCCCTAGTTTCTAGTAGTTTCACCCACCTCTTGATCTCCATAGTGTTGTCAGTGCTATTAAGGCACTTAGGTATACAGTATTCCTGCTGTCCAGTGCTTCCCCTGACTCACTGATTCCCATAGTGATGTTGGTGCTTTTAAGGTACTCAGGTAAATGGTATCACTGGTGTCTAGCGGTTAGCCTCCAACCCTCTATTCTAGTGCCATGTTCATGGCTGGTAATTGAACACAGCCTTTTGGCCATCTTCAATGACATGACACGATGAGGATGTCTGTACTGATCTATATGGCTGAGTGATTTCTTGAATTGATCAATGAGAAGGTGCCTTCTTTGAGGTAGATCTGCAGGAGAGAGCACATGGACAGTTAGCATATGCCTCTCCCATGGACTACCTCATTAGCAATCAGCACAGCTGCCACCCTTTGCGGTGCTGCACACCTTCATACTGCAGCACTGTGCAGCACTGTGTTAGGGCTCCATGAGGTACACTGAGGTGTTCATGTCATACTACTTTAATGAATTGAGCCCTATGTCATATTTATTTTATGTATCTTACTTGTTTCCAATAATCTCTTTTTTCTGTTTGCCCTTTGTATAAATCCACATATTTGATTCAAAGTTTCTACCTGTAGTAGTTCGTAGCTGTACTTTTTCCTTAATTTTATATTCTGTTTTCTACTATGGCATGAATGTATTGTACTTATGTATTTCATATTCATATATCTTGTAATGACACTTTGTTATTGTTATTTATTTTTATCATGTGTTGTAGAGCTTTTCTCCTTGGGTCTTCACTGAAAATTGACCTCCAGCACAGTAGCCTAACCTAGTTAACAAAAGACAAACAAATAAATAAATAAATAAATAAATGACAAACTTATAAGCATACATAAATCATTGTTGTTAAAAACAAACACCTTTATACCATCTTAATGTGCTACGATTTTTGCATATTTAATCTCTGTGTAACATACATTCCTTATTCAATAAAAAAGAAGAAACTAAATTAATCTAAAAACTGTCATAACTTTGATCCTAGCAGAACACATCTCAGCCACTCAATCCAGCAATCAAAGCAATATAACTATGTTTTGCAACTACTTGCACTGCTTGTTACTTTTATCTAATAACTCTTTCAAATAAGTTAAAAATGCTCTACTGTTATTATTTATTCATATCTAAAATATTTACTACCTTACTGAATTATGCACACATTTTGCAAAACTATTAAATTACCAACAAACTAATAAAAATTGGACAAACCTAACACATTAAATAGAATGAAAACATTAAAACAATATAATAACAACTGATTTTATATTAGTATTAAGTAATAACTAGTGTATGCAATATGTTAATGTATGTGTTTCACCAAAAAGCTTTTTATATAATTGTCTAATAGTTATCATCATCATCATGAACTACCTCTTTTTTTGCCCATTTTGCATGGGGTCAGGGTATTCTGTCAATTGCCTCTACTTCTCTCTATTCAGATGTATTATTCTACCCTCTCCAGCAGTCATGCCTGCCTTTCACAGGTATAATCTCTCTCAAGCTATTCAGTTCTTAGTTTGATGTGCTCAACACCTCCTCCTTACTCCTTGTTTCTATAAAATCTGCTTTATGAAATTGTCTTCTGTGTTCCTGCATATTTGGTCAGACTACCATAGTCTCTTCTTCTTGACTTCTTCTGTAATTGGTACTGCTTTGGCTTCTGTTCTAATGTTGTCGTGTCTTTATCCATCCTCTAATGTGTTAATTTCTTCATCCGTCCAACATTGTGCCTCCTACCATTCATTTCAGGCCCATACTAATATAATACAAGTGGCTCCTGCCAAACATATATACAGCATGTCTCATCACTCTTACCCCAAGACACATACCCTCTGCGTACCACTCTGATGTGGACTGAAGGTGAAAGAACAAACAGAACACAGTAACATATTTCAGATTGTTGCTACACACATATATACAGCATGTCTCATCACTCTTACCCCAAGACAGACACCCTCTGTGTACCACTCATATGTGGACTTAAGGTGAAAGAACAAACAGAACACAGTAACATATTTCAGATTGTTGCTACACACATATATACAGCATGTCTCATCACTCTTACCCCAAGACAGACACTCTCTGTGTACCACTCTGATGTGGACTGAAGGTGAAAGAACAAACAGAACACAGTAACATATTTCAGATTGTTGCTACACACATATATACAGCATGTCTCATCACTCTTACCCCAAGACAGACACCCTCTGTGTACCACTCTGATGTGGGCTGAAGGTGAAAGAACAAACAGAACACAGTAACATATTTCAGATTGTTGCTACACACATATATAAGGAGCGTGCCTTCCTCTCCCTACTCCCCAAAATAAAGCCACCTGTATACACATCGAATGTTTGATTGTAAGGAAGGTGGAAGAAAAATACCAACCACAGCAGTTGTCCAGTGTAATACTCCTAAACAATATACTGCCCTTAGAAAAGCTATAACGGCTTTCCCTGCACACCTCTGATGTCTGTAAAGAAAGTTAAGGAAATAATGACCATATTATCCCCAGCACCAACGCAAGCTAAATCAACCTTCAGTGCACATGTCTAAGCATGGATGGATCTAGTCTAGGTGGGTTCATGGCAAAGGCCACTACAAAACCTTTGTCAAATATATGTAGTCTTGGGTGTGTAGGATACCAGGGACACAGAAGATTTGTGAATCTATTTTTTTTTTTTTATGTTTTGTTATAACATTGATCTAACTTATTTAGCAGGGTAGTTTGCATGTTAAATCAGAGCAGCATAAAGGAGTATGGGGCAGTAGGGAAAGGGTGTATTTTCCCCTGATAAGTTAAGACAGTTAAGGTTTGACCCTATAAAGTGAACTAAGTTTCTGCTGATTTCTTTTTTAATTCTGCACCAAATATGATAGTCAATTTCATATGTTTTGTGTATGTAAACTCTTACTAGTTTGGACTGAGCTTCCTCTATGATCTTGGTTAGCAAAGGTAATGGAGAAAATTGCTTTTTGGCTATGAGTCATCTTGGGGTATAAAACTGTGAGTTATTCAGCCATGATTCTATTGAACAGAATGATTATTGGGTGAGTGTTTGTAGTCTGGTTAGGTTTGGGGCTAAACAGATAATCGTGGAGTCAATGACATATTATATAATGAAGGAATGTTTATGTTTACTAGCTGTATGGAGAATATTAATTAAAATGTGGAATACTAAGGAGCTTAGGATGGATGCTTGGGAAGCTCCCACAAATATAGGGAGGGAGGAAGAAAAATGTTTTTGCCATTTTATTGCTTGGACTCTATCACTATGGTATCTGTGAAACCAAGTCAGGGATAAGTCATAGAGTCTATGTTTTGCAAGCTTGTGTGAGAGTTTGTAGTGTGAAACAATGTCAAAGGCTTTAGATAAAGCAAAAAAAAAGGGTAGATACAAGGATTCCTTTACTTCTGTGTATGTTTACTGTGTTGTAGAAACTTGGGAGTGCAGTTGTCTTGCTGTGATGGGAGAACAAAGTGTGATGGGAAGAGGACAGTGAAGACGTCTGTGTTATATGGTACATGAATGGAACTGTATACAGTTTTCAATGACTTTGGATAGGGGAGAGAGGATTGTTACTAGTCAATACTTACTGAGTTCATTGGAAGGACATTAATTATGCAGGAGTAGAATATGACTTATTTTAATGAAAAGAGTGTTTTTACATTAGGAATGCAAGAACTGCAATTCTAGTGACAGTAGTAAAGTAGCCTGGCCAGTTCAAGTTGGAAAACACACAGGGAAGCATAACGTGATAATTACTTGTAGTAGCCAGTTGTTTGATTTGTTGCTGATATCTTTATAATTTTAGATAATTAAAGTCTGGTTTTAATTAAGAAGGCTGGGACTGCAGTTCAAGTTGGAGTACAAAGATAGCCTGGTCTGCCCAAGTTGGGAAATACTCAAAGGGCCATAAAGTGACAATTACTTGTTGTAGCTAGTTGGTACTTTTTCACTTTTGGCTAATCAAAATGTGTTTTTCCATTAGGAAGATTGGACTGCTATTCTAGTGGTAGCAGTAAAGCAGCTTAGTTAGTCCAAGTTGGAAAACACAGGGAGGTTTAAGGTGTGATTGCTTCATCAGCCAAAGGGTTTTTTAAGGACTTAGTTGGGTACTAATCTGCACTTGAGGGATACTTTTGCTGTGCTTTTACATTAAGTTTCAAGATCTTTCATTCTGTGGCAGAAGGTGTTTACCTGGTCTGTCTTAGTTGGGAGGCAGTCCAGGAGCTTGAAATGTAGTTGTTTATTGACCAAAGGGCATGAGAGTTACTTTTCAGCTTTTTTCTCTCTGCTATAAATTAGGCACAATTTTATAGAGCTGTTCACTGCTCAGTGGTGGTCAGCAGCAGTAACTTGTATAGCAGCAAACATATAAAGCTAGTACTTAGGACTTTAACCCATAATGCAGAAAGGGTTTGGATGGAGCTAAGCTTCAGGCAACTAGTTATAACATCAAACAGTACTAAGATCATACCACTATCTAATATCTAGCTTTCACCCTTGACACCACACAGGTGACCTCTGTAAAACCAAGACCCTAAACCATAATAGCCCAACTCTAATACAGGTCCTGACAGCATGCATTTGCAATTTATTAATATCTATGTGACCAGCTTGTTAGATATGGGTATCGTGAAACAATACAGCAGTTGTCTCATATACTCAGACAACCTTTTAATCCTTAAAGAAAACAACACAGTATGTGAGAGATATACATACATAACTTCCCTGGAGGCAAAAATCTCACTTACAAACAAGGTTTTCAAGAACACACACACTACATTATTCACACAAACCACTCACCATACACATAGACCTTTGTATGCTAAGGCATTTAAAAGAAACCTCTCCAAACCTCAATGAACTCCTAAGATGTAAAACTGCAACATGCACCCACAGCAGGCAGGAATGCACACACCAAAAGCAGCACCTAACAATGCACTTAAACTACACCCAATAACCGCCTGGAACAAAGTCCATATTGTAAGCAAACACTTTATCTAGTACTCTTGTCAGAGGCAATTCCGCAGATACTCCTTTCACCTGGCTGAAGAAGGAGAGGATAACAATTGCCTGTCTGGAGACAGAATCCACAATGTCACACATGCACTTAGGTCACTGCAGCTCAGGTACCAATATGATTCTTCCATAGTCCATGTGGATGTAAATGACCTGAGACATACCTTCCCTGCATTATATGAAGAGAGTCATGATGGATCTCTTGGAATATGTGTCACATACAGCAACATGCCTTGCATTGAGCAGCATTCTACATTCATCAAGGATGTTACCTCAGTACGAACAGAAAACAATTGATTTTAATAATTGTCTTAGTGTCTGGTGTCACTTCAGAGGAATCCAATAAAGCCAAAGAAGGTACTCTAAGAGTAGAAGGCTACAGTGCCTTCCACACATTTAAACCAGATTAGCACAGACAGGGGCTAAATGTCAAGGTGTCTCAGTCTAAGTTAGACACCAATACAACTCAGGGTTGGTTAAACAGGATGATGACCTGGATTTTATCTACAAGTCTCCAAAGGCAAGGTTCCGTACTATGTCCAGGCCAGCTATAAGTCACACTCTGTGATCCATGATGCTCACAACTCTTACCCAGATCTACTAGAAGTGCCTGCCATTCAACCAAATACCTTAGTCAGAGGAGGCTTTAACTATCCCTCTATAGACTGGGAAACATACACTGCCTCTAATTCATAGGTACAACATTCACTGGACTTTATCACCACAAACACCATGGACCAGACAGTGCACTCTCTAACCAGACTACTTTCATTCCCACTGTGGAAGGCCTGTTGGCTGAAACTGGTCTGGGTTGTTTATTATATTTAAATAAAAAATGTATGTATTTAATTTATTAGCCTCATTTGATGCTTTTCCCTGTTTTTGGTGCTGGCAATTTTGTCTACTTGTACTGTTTCCTGCCTTGCACCTGGGTCCTACTTGCAGAAAGTTTCTTTCTGATCTTGAGTGCCTGCCATTCAACCAAATACCTTAGTCAGAGGAGGCTTTAACTATCCCTCTATAGACTGGGAAACATACACTGCCTCTAATTCATAGGTACAACATTCACTGGACTTTATCACCACAAACACCATGGACCAGACAGTGCACTCTCTAACCAGAGGATGAAACATATTGGACCTAATACTTATCAATATGGGAAAGTGTTGCCACCCTGTCATGTCAAGTACTCATTGGTGAAGTTAGACAATGAACATGTCACTCTCAAAATAAAAGGCAACCTGGAAAACCCATCTAAACCTGCAACAGTTAGGAATTGTTCTAAGGCAAACTGCATTCTATTCAGAGACAGATTGTCAAAATTTCCACCTCCACCAAACCTGGAGAAGAGAGCAACCTATGCAGAATTATTTACAACAACTGTGTACAAATATGTAAATGGCTGCATTGAGGCTGCTGTACCTACCAGAATTAAGCCAAGATCTAACACCAAAAACAATCCATACTGGTGGAATCCTTACCTTAAAAGAGTATATAACAAAAGAAAAAAATTAAGGTGAAAATCAGAAAGAACAACTCCCAGAGAGAAAAAAGCTCTCTGATTCAAATACACAAAAGAATAAAGGGTCTTATAAAGTTCAACAAGGCTAATTATGAGGTCAAGATAGCAAAACAAGGTTAAGAACAATCACAGAGCCTTCATCAGCTACATCAGGAACCTTAAAGAAGATACTCAACAGTGTGCAGAACTGATGGTAAATGGTAAAACCTTTTCTGACCAAGATGATATAGCAAATCTACCAGTTGATACATTTAAGTCTAACTTGACCCCCACTCACCCCCCATGACCGCTATGAAATTTCTTCTAGCCTATCACCCAACCACTTATCAGCAGGTCCTGGAGGCACTCTCCAAGGCAAAAAAACACTGCTTCAACTGGCCCCAACGATATCTCTGGTTGCCTCCTAAATAGCCTAAAACATGACCTAGCAGGACAATTTGAGGCACTCTTCAGCTTCAGCCTCAAAACAGGTTACATGATGCCATGTGAAAGGAGGGCCACAATCATCATCCATATTCATAGGGGTAGACCATCAGCTAACCCTGGGAGCTAGAAACCCATCAGTCTGACAAGTCTAATATACAACAGGAAGAATGACAGGCTCCATGACTTAAAAGCTGAAATATGTATTGTACTGTGCAGTTCGTTTGACTAAGCACAGTCAAAGCCACTCCAAAGGCTAAAAAAAGCTCAAAACCACCAAAATTCACAGGAACTCACAAGAATACTGAAATGTCCATACAGAAAACAATTCAAGGTTAAGCGCTTTTACCTAACACACTGCCAGGCTTCTTCATGACAATTCTTCCTGAAACAGAGTCCCCTTTATAAATAGATATCAAATTCAAAAGGACCAATAACAGTGGTTGCAATTAACCTTGCATACAAATTTAAAAAGACATGACTTTCATTTCCTATTTCCAAATAAAATGTTTAACATAATAACTATAAACCTACATTTAAATGTATATACATTAAATACATATAATAAATTCAAATATATGAAAATACATATAAAATACATTACAATATTCAATTTACCCTACAATTAATACAAATGTTTCAAATATATCAAAAATAGTAGTTATAACTTCATTGACCTCAGCTTAAGAATACTACTAATACTAATAAAATCATTCAATCCCGGAGGTTTACCAGCTTTCAGTTTTATCTGCCAATACAACTCCCTATATTCAAGTTTGGCCTCCCAGTAACCCCCCCCCCACTCCCACCCCAGGATCTATAGTAACTTGCTCTATAACCATGAATTTGTATTTGTAATTGGGACATATTTGTGAATGTTTAAAAAGTGCATTAGTATCTCTCCCCTTGCCAATGTCATATATATGTTTGTAGATTCTCTTTCTAAGGTTTCTCTCAGTCTTTCCTATGTAAAAACTATGACATGATTTGCACAACACTAAATAAACTGCCCCTGTACTGTTACATGTATAATATCCATTACTTTTTACCCGATAATTCCTTGCTGTCAACATTACCTCTTCCTTCTCAGTAATGTACTGACACTGATTACACCTCTCACACTTGTAAGAACTTTTCATATTGTTTCTTTTATTCTTGTAATTAACACTGCCTCTTTCAAATCTTTCTTTTAAGTTTACATCTCTCCTTCTAATAAATTGTGGTGTTTCAGGTATCAAACTTTTAATTTCTTGCTGAATTTTCAAAATTCCCCAATGTTTTCTAATAATTCCCTCCACATCAGAGGAAACATTAGAAAAAAATGTGAATAAAGGCAGTACCACACTCCACCTGGGGATGATTATATGTTGTTAAAAAGTTACTACCCTTACCCAAAAATGGACTGTACCTAACTTCTCTGTCACAATTTCTTTCAGTAGTTCTTCTATCAATTGCATGGGATATTCCCTCTGCAAAAACAGTCCCTTAATAAATTCTAGTCCACTGTGAAATACCACAGATTCACTACACATCCTTGTGGCTCTAATTAGCTGCTATTTAAAAATTCCTCTCTTCTGGAAATATGGATTTCCACTCCCAAAATGCAAATATGCTTTGGATAATGTATACTTCCTGAATGTTCTTGATTGAAAACAATTATTCACCACATCCTTATACAATGTTACATCGAGGTAATTAATTTTGTCAGGAGAGACTGTATACGTAAATCTCAAAAAAGAGGTGGTGTTATTAATATAAATAAAAAAAGCATTCAGCTTAACCAAAGAACCCTGCCAAAATAAACAAATATTGTCCAGAAACCTGGTGTAGTAAGTAATATTTCTGGACCACTCTGTACTCAAAACAATTTTTTTCTCCCAATAATATAATACTATGTTAGCATATAGGGGGGCACACGCTGCCCCCATAGTCACACCACTTTCCTGCTTATAGTATTCCCCGTTGAAAAAAGTGTAGTTATTTTTTAATGTTGTTTCCAAAAATTTAACAATTAAATTCATTGCATTAGCATCCATGTATTTAACTTCTGTTAAAACTTCCTGAAATCACTCCAACCCCATTTCATGGGGGATGCTGGGAAATAATTCCACAACATCCACTGTCACCAAATGCACCGAGCTACTATATTTGTTCAATGTGATGCTTTTTAAGAAGTCCCATGAGTCCTTGGCAGGGGTGGCCCGTGCTATTGGACTGCCGGACTGCAGCCCCCTCAGCTGTAAAATAAAGAAAATAGAAGAAAATAAAAGAAAAAGAAACAATAAAAAAAATTTTAAAAATCGCGGACTTTCACGCATGCGCACTAGTCCGGACTGCTGCTGAGACAGTCTGGAGCATGCGCAGACTATCTCAGCAGCAGTCCGGACTGGGAAACATGTAAGAACAGAGCTCCCAAAAGTCTATGCAGTTTTAACTGTATAGACTGTCGCTGGGAACAGGTCGGACCCGAACTGCAACGTCGGCAGGCAGGCTGGAGATCTCGCGGGGATATCATGGTAAGGAGTCGTGTCAGGGATCTCACAGGGATGTGCTTGAATGTGCTAGCTATAGGATGTATGTAATGGCCCCAGCTATATGGATCACGGACAGGGGAAGGGATCTACATCACACTATGGAAGGTTAGAGTAACAAAGGGAGTGTGTGTGTGAAAATGCCCCAGTTGTTAGGTGGCTAGAACAAACTCATGGTGGTGTGGTAGGGAATACCTCAGGCTTGAACCCTGTACCTTGTATATAGGTGTTAAGGACCTGAATTCCCTTCCCACCACCATTTGTAAAAAAAATTGCAGATGTTTGCCTCATATTTGATCTGATCTGTTCCTCATAATATCTGTGGTTTCTAAATGTTGCCATGCTTGATATTTGATGGTGCAGTGGTAGCATTGTTGCCTCACAGCTGCCGGTTCTCAGGTTTGATTCTTGGCTGGGGTGCCTTCTGTGTGGGGTCTGCATCTTCTCTCTATGTTTGTGTGGGTTTGCTTTTGTGTCCTCCCATGTTACAAAGACATGTCTGCATTATTTCTTCCTGGGCCTCTGCTGAAAATTGTTTTTTTTTGTCTCAAGTCAGACTGTCCTGATTAACAAATGTTAAATAAAATTGACAGGCATTTGAATTTCAGACTTCAGGTTTCTGAATGTTCAATTTCTTATATATTTGATGGTGCATTGGTAGCATTGTTGCCTCACAACTATAGGTTTTCTGGTTTGATTCTTGGCTGGGATGCCTTCTGTGTGGAGTCTGCATCTCATCCCTGTGTTTGTGTGGATTTGCTCTGGTGTCCTGCCATTTTACAAAGACATGTGTCTGCAGTATTTCTCCCTGGGCCTCTGCTGAAAATTGTTTTTGTTCTGTCAGAAGTAAAATTGACAGACATTTGAATTTCAGACTTCATATTCTTCATAAAATACACAGTAACACAACATTTTATTCTAGCAATTTTCTAAATTTATAAGATGAATATTTGAAATTTGTCCTTATTTTTGGGACTGTATTACCCCATTATTGGCTTTGCCCAGGTTTTTTGTGCTAAGGTTGACAGCTATGGCCAGAACTGAATTCACTGAATATGTTTGAGGGCTATATTCCCTCATTACTGGGTTTGTCCAGGTGTTTTGTGCTAAGAGGTTGACAGCTATGGTGAGAACTGAATTCAATAATGATAGCCATTTAAGTTTCAGTCTTCCGCTCTTTCACAAAGCAGCTGATTTGGCGTAGTGGTATGTTGCTCTGACTGTTTTGCACAGGGACCTTGGCAGTAAAATGTATGGTGGTAACACAGCATTTTTCTTTCACAAAACAGCTGATTTGGCATAGTGGTATGTTGCTCCGACTCTTTTGCACATGGACCTTGGCAGTAAAATGTATGGTGGTAACACAGCATTTTATTCTAGCAACTTTCCAAGATTATACAAGGAATGTTTAATGTGTCCCTGGTTTGTGGGCTTTTGACCCCCCCTCCAATAAATTTGGCTTTTTCCAGATTTCTTGTGTTGCAAATTTGAGATGCAGTTGAGTATTGAGTAGATTTTACAAGGAGCTGAGAGCTCCAGGGGAAGAGAAGTTTAGTGCTGCTTATGCTAAGTCAACTTACATTGTTAATAGCACAACAGGTTGTGTACTTGCTTTTGATGCAGAAGGTTGTTGGTTCTACTCCCGCAAGGGGTGAATGCTGCCGTACTGAAAAAGTTAAGATACTAACTATGAGCCTGTTATCGGTTTGCTATCCATTTCCTATTGCAATATTACTAGCTTATCATTTTTAATGGAATATAGGCAATTTATTCTTCAGGGGCATCAGACACTTTATTTTTCAATGAAACCATGAAATATAAAGGTGTTTGCTAGCAGCAACCTCTTCATTAGTTACAGATTTATTTAATGTGGAATTATTTAGATGCCTTTTTTACTTCTTCAGAGATTGTGCATATTTACTGATAATGGTAAACTGTAGAATTGTGCATATTTACTGATAATGGTGGACTGTAGAATTATGCATATTTACTGATAATGGTGGACTGTAGAAGTTTGAGTAGACTTTTATGATGGAAATGTTCTGAACTGGGCAGTTTTGTCATTATGGGTGCATGCATTTCGTTTCATTGTTTACTGGAAAGATGTTCTGAATTGGGCAGTTCTGCCACTGGTAAAATGTTTTTTTTTTAATGTGGGTTTCAATGCTGTTTCAATGAATGTGAGTTTCAAGGGCAGAGAAGTTTTAATGCTAAGTTTGTTTAGAAGATGTCTTAGTGTTTGTGCTGTAAAATGCAAAATAAAACTTTCAAATGAAGTCCAAATCATCATAGAAGTAAATCAGTATGCACATGAGTGTTTATGGTAAATGGAATGAAATAGTCAAGTAATGGATCATTGGAATGGCTGCAGGATGAGGCTCCATTCAACCATGATTTGGTGAGGGGGAAGGGCAGCAAACTTAAAGACAGCTCCAGCTGAACTATACCTCCCAACTGTCCAGATTTTCAAAGAATGAATAGATTTTTGCTTCTTAATTTTTGTTTGTTCCTCATAAAATTTGTGGTTTTCTGGCAAATCATTTAGGAATTAAGTCACTAAATAATGACACACTGAGTTTCAGACTTCATAACCTTCAGAAAAATGCATGCTAAAGTAAGACCTGTTCTATCAACTGTCTAAGTTTATACAAGAGCAATTTTTAGTACTGTTTATATGTTCCCCTAATATATTTGGCCTTGTCCAGATTTATTGCATTAACAGGTCGAGAGGTACATGCAAATAAATTGCTTTATAGAATTAGGCATAGCCAAACCTCTCAACTGACCCTGATTTTGGCTCAAAATGTTGCTCTTCCACCTAATAATCCCTCCGCAAAATAGCAATTTTGGAAGAAAACATGGAGGGTTTACAATTAAGAAATAACTGTAATAATCAGAGTTATAGATTACTTTTATTTCAGAAATGCATGTAGATTCTTTTATTTTGTCAGCTGCTCAAGTTAGTAGTACTAATATTAAAGTGTCCCTTCTTTGACAGGTTCCCAGCTGTATTGTGTGGCTATTTTATATTTTTACATCACATTTTTGGTCCATTTTTCATAAAATTTTGTTTTTTTGGCAAAATTATGTTTTTTTGGCAAATTAGTGACAAATCATTAAAGACTGTAGTTAGAAAATAATGACAGACATTTGAGTTTCAGATTTCATACCATTCAGAAAATTCATACTAATGCAAGACCTATTCTATTATTGTTCTAAGTTTATAAGAGCAATATTTAAAAATCGTCCTTGTTTTTGGGCCTTTGTCCCACTTCTTTGTATGGCTTTGTCCAGATGTCTTGCTCTGAGGTTGAGAGGTATGACAAATGTGTCAGGGCCATCACAGTCAGCCAGAGACATTTCAAATTGTGACATACTTCTTGCACCCCACTCCCCCATGTAGTGACTCTGGATGTGTCGAAGCAAGGCAAGGAGTAGTTATGCAGTGTAAATGTGCAGAGTATCTCCCCCATCCAAGGTAGACACAAGTACTAGAGTGGCTTTTCATCTGTCCTTGATTTTTACAGAATGGTCTGGTTTCTGTCATATTTTTTGTACTGTTGATTTATGCTTATTACTCAAAGTGCCTGTTGCTCTGTGTTTAAGTAGCAATAGTTTATGACCATCAGATAAGCTTGGCTGAGATCGTAAGATGCAAGTAAGCTATAATAAGCATACTGTTAAAGAATTGCAACATTGAAAGCCTTTCTGTTGTTTCCATGTAGAGAATACTTAACTAGAAAATGTATAAGCCTTGGGTATTGAAATGCATATGACAGTATTTGTAATAAAGGACAGATTATATTATTTTAAGAAGTTCATTACACTTGGAGACTTCCAGTCATCTCTGCAGGCTTTACCCGTAAACTAAACAGAATGCCAATCTTGTGGTCCATAACCTGTACAGTAATCCTTTTAAGCAATATATCTTGAGCTTATTTCTTGTTTGCTTTTCATTTTTTACTTTGATCATGTTTTCCCCATGAAACAAGTAGATAGTTGTCAGGCAGCAGGTCTTTTTTGGATAAGAAACATTTTTACAAGTGGGGACATCAGACATTTCTACTTTCAGCATGTTACTTGGTACTTTAATAAAGCTGAATATAAATTATAATTAGAACTGCAGTGCAAGAAGTGGTTTGAGTTGAGTGCTACTTGATTTTGACTGGCATTACATTAGTGTATTTAAAAACTAATTTATTTTTTCATGCCTCACAACCTTTTTGTTTCCATCTAGATATTAAGTAAGCTGTCATGCAGCCAATGCATTAAAATATTTTTATTCTTCTACACTTCATTTTGTCTTGATTGGACTCTCATAATGATGGTTTGGCACCCAGGGCAGTGTATTTAGTTAGTTGTTGTGGTTTTGAGCATAGCTCCTCCCCTGTTTAGTTGGCCACACCCCTTCCCATTGACCCCACCCATTCATCTGTCTCCTGCAGACCCCCTTTGATTTGAAGTCACCAGCCACCACTCCTTGGTAATATGTTTAAGTGACCTTACAAATTTCTTCAAATGGAGATCAACAAATATAGCCAATGGTTCTGTAATGGAACCTGCCCCTGCTACAATGGGTCTAAATGCTAAGTTTTTAATACCTTTATGTGTTTTAGGTATCCCAAATATTATTGGGATACACGTTATTTCCACATGTAAAAATTCATATAACTTCTTCTCTATTGCACCTTGTAGCAAATGATCTTTCAAACAATAATGAATTTTGGCATATGCAACATTTATTTTGTTTTTGGATGCTATACTATACCTCTCCTCATCATTCAAAATCTTGAACATTTTTGTTTCATAATCTGTCATGTATATGAGCACCACCCCACCCTCCTTATCCGGTTTCATTATTCTACAGTTGTTCTGCACTAATTAATCTATCAGATCTTCCTCCCTTTGACTTAGATTTTTCACCAGGTCCATATTTATATTCAAATAGCTGATGTCCTTTCAAAACTGGATTAAGTGGGGGATTAAAGGTGCTTGGTCTCACCAAAACTTGTTCATTACTTCTTTTCCCTTTAAAAAACTAGTTCAAGTTCAAGTTTCTCAGGAATAGTTTAACATCCACCAGTGTATTTAACGACACCCATAGGTCTATTGGGTACATACTGAAAACCTTTAGAAAACAAAGAAAATGTTCTTCTTTAATATCAAAATCAGTGTAATTGTAAATATTAAAATTGTCTTTAACAACAATTTTGCCCCTCTCAGTGGTGTTATTGCCACCTAACATACCTTTGTAGTCTCCAAAGGCAGACTAAAACGAAATGGTGATACTACAAAAACCTAGACCACGTGAAGACAGTTCAGGCAAGCACTCCAGTATAACACCATAGACCATAAACAAGTCAGATAAGAAACAGGTTGCGTTTAATGTGAATGAAGATATTTTTGATTTTGATGGTGGAGGGTGAACATACTATATATTACACATTATACATCATATTACATAATACATATTTATTTAATTATTGAATATTTATACCAGTATCACTCCCATCATTCTATCTACATATAGAAATGTACAAATTTATAAATTGTCAATTTTATATTTTAAGGTTCCAGATTGCGGTGATTTTGTCCGCTTGACACCCGTTATGTCATTTCATTATTGTTTTATTTGATGGTAAAAATACTCTTTTAAGGTATTGACAAATACATTTTACTAAGATGTTTTGCTATCTATTTCACATTATTAATTGTACTAGTACAATACGCTTTATTTTAGTGTATGTGTGGTCGAGGAGGGGTTTACTAGTGACTACTGTACCAGTCAACCTATTAAATTAATGTCTGTAAGCATGTGACAAGGAAAAGGGGAATTTAAACCCTGTTTCCTGTAAAAAGTTTTTTTCTGAGGAAGTTGCTTTATTTAAATCAACGAAAAGCTTTGTGCTTAAATTTTACGTTACTTCACATTAAACGCAACCTGTTTTTTATCTGACTTGTTTATGGTTTACAGTGTTATACTGGAGTGCTTGCCCGAACTGTCTTTATGTGATCTAGGTTTTTGTAATACCTTGATAGTCCGTTATTTCATGGGCCAAACTCTCCCCTAACTGTTGTTCCTCGTGTAACCCCTGTGGTTGTTGTTGTTCCAACCTCTCTTCCTGCCTCCCCTCACTTGAAACTGACTGTACTGATTGAAAGGGCTGAATTGTCCCTGTTTTTGTGCTGTTCTCTCACTTCTTCTCAGCGGGGGCTCCTCTCAAGGGAGATTAGGCAAGTTGTTCAAGTTTCTATCGTCATGAGTAAATCCTTCATCATTTGCATTTTCCTTTACAACTACATCACTTTTATAGGTTCATAGATTCATAGGTTCATACTAGGCTATCTGCCCTAGGGCATTTATAAGCCTAGCCAGAGTATGTTTGGCTTTCGCCACCCATTTTAAATTAATTTTGCTATGCCCTTTTTCGAGGTTAGTATACTGTGCCTCTGTCTAACAGTGACACAGAAGTGATACCCGGGGTAAACCTATGATCTCCCATCCACTCATCAAGATTCCTCTTGAAGAGAGTCAATGAGGGACTCTGCCTAACCTGGACTGGGATTTTATTCCAGAGTGAAGGGAGCCTCTGGGTTATGAATCTGTCCCTCCAGCATGTCGTATTTATTTCAGTGCTGAGGTTCAAGTCTCTCGAGTGTAGCTCGATGGGATTTGGATTTTTGAGGTGCAGCATGTCCCTTAATTCCGGGTTGGACATGGCCTTATATGTCAGGCACAGGTCACCTCTGAGCAGGCGGTATGCCACTGAGTAGAGCTGGAGTTTCTTTAACCAGGCAGCATATGGCATCTGTTTGAGCCCTTTGATCCTCTTGGTGAGGTACTTTTGGGGTCTTTCCAGTTGCTGCAGGTGTTTGGTAAGGTACATCCCAAAAGGGGCATTGTACTCGATTATGGGCCTGATGAGGGATGAGTAAAGAGGCACGATGACCTCCCTAATCTAGATGTGAATCCCTTCATGATTAGGTGGGCTATATAAAATGTTTTTCTAACCACTTTGGCCACGTGGTTGTCAAATGAGAGATTGCTATCAACTTAGGTCCCCAGGTCCCTAATTACTTCTTCTGTACTTAATGGATTACCACCTATGTGGTAATTTGTGGCACTTTGTTTTTGCCAAAGGGGATGACTATACACTTTTTGGCATTTAGCTTGAGGCCATGGCTCTGGCACCAGTTGTCTGTTTCTATGAGGCCCTTTTGGAGGATGCTTGTGTCGGCTGGAGAGTCGATTATGGCGCCCAGTTTGCAGTCATCTGCGAACTTGGTCAACCACAGTCCTTCCGTGTTGGCCTGTACCTCCGAGAAATATATACCAAACAAGAGAGGTCCCAGGACTGAGCCTTGTGGGATGCCACTTGTAACTGGTTTGGAGTCTGACATGGCTCCAGCAATTCTAACCATGTGAGTTCTGTCCTTGAGCCAGTTTGCAACCCATCTAGTGACATAGGGGTTTATATTTAAGCTGGTGAGCTTATCTATAATGCCCGAGTGGGGTATTGTATCGAAGGCTTTTGCGAGGTCCAGATAGGCTGTGTGGACCACCTTCCCTTCGTCAATGGCCTTGGTGACTGTTTCAAAGAAGTCAACCAGGTTTAAGAGGCAGGATCTGCCCTTAACAAAGCTGAACTGGGTAGGATCCAGTGTCTGTAGGTCCCCAATATCTTTATTTATGAGGTCCATGAAGATCCTTTCCATAGCTTTGCAGACCAAGCTAGTCAGGCTTATGGGGCGATAGTTTCCAGGGTCCATTGAGGCACCACCTTTGTGGAGAGGGACCACTGTTGCTGTACGCCACTCTTTGGGTACATATCCTGTAGTAAGGCTGAGATTGAACAGTAGTTTTATGTTTGGGTTTAGCTCTTCTCGGAGTTCATGTAGGACGCAGCCTGGGACACCGTCTGGTCCCATTGATGCTGTTTTTTTTGCTTTGGAGAGGGCGGCTCCCACCTGAGCATCTGAGATGTCAGGGGGGCAGCACTCTGCTGGGATAGATATTTGCCCTTTTGGTGGGGAAGGGGGGGAGAAGTTTGCGCTGAACCTGTCAGCTAGGATGTTGGCAATGTCTGTGGGTTCGGTGTATTTTTTGTCATTTTGGACTAATTCTGAACATATCTGGGAATTCCCACCCAGGTTCCTAACATAACTAAAGAAAGCCTTGAGATTATCCTTAGTGTCCTGTGCAATCTTTCTCTCGAAACTGGCCTTTGACGATTTTATGAGTGCCCTTAGTTTTTTGCTAATACTGATCAGAGATGCCTTCCCTTTTTGGGATTTTGCTCTATCATGTAGTAGCTTCCTCCTTCTGTTGTATAGTTTGTTTATGGCTGGGGTCCACCAGACAGGTCGTCTGCCTTTGGAGGAGTGGGTCTTGGTTTTATTTGGGATTGCATGATCCATGCATTCCTGAAGGTGTTCATAGAATGCATTTATAAAGGATTCTGCGGTCTGGGCCGTATTTTCCACAGGCCCGGGGGCTTTGAAGGATTCCACCTCGGTTTTGAGGAGTGTGAAATTTGCTTTAGAGAAGTTTTTCACTGTGGTTTTCTGGGCAGGGGGTGGGGTCGGGATGTGAATATCCAGTGAGATCAGTTTATGGTCTGATCTTACCAGTGAGGGATACACTTCTGGTCTGGAGCATAGAGTCCCCATGTTGGTGATGATCAGGTCCAGTATGTTTTCCCCTCTTGTGGGAGTGGTAACAAGTTGTTCCATAGCATTTGAGTTTATGAATTCTAGGAACCTTTGGGCAAGGGCGTTGGAGCTAGATTAATGCTCCCAGTCTATGTTTGGGTAGTTGAAGTCACCCAATATAATGGTGTTCGGAGAGACCTTCATATTTTCCAGTGTTCTCAGGAAGGCTGAGTGGGGTTCCTGGGTTTGGGAGGGTGGTCTGTAGCAGGCTATAAACTGGAAGGCAGTTTTACCCACTGTTAGTTGCACATGGATAGTCTCTGATGCTTCGTGCTTTGCCACCAACCTGGAGGTGTGGGTAACTTTGATGAATATCGATACTCCCTCTCCTTTTGTGGTTCGGTCCAAGTTTTGGGGCCGAAAAGCATGGTATGAGGTATAACCTGGTAGTGCTGGGGTGCTCTCGGGAGTCCTGAACCAGGTTTCTGTTACTGCACAGATATCGATGTTCTCCATGCTAAGGAGAGTTTCGAGTGCGTGCATCTTGAGGTTTAGACTTCTGGCGTTGAGTAGCATTACTCTTAGTTTCTTATCCCTTGTGATACCTATGGAGGTGGGTTTGTCTTTTGAGCCTTGCCTAAAAAAGGCACTATGGGGTAGCAAGAGCCTTTGCCAATATCCGAAAGCCCAGGGGTGACAGGTGCAAGCCGTCCCTAGCAAAGCATCATGGCTTGTCGTGCATATCTTCCCAAGCTGACAGGCATTGGATCCCCTTTGAATGACACCAATACTTAAGCCAATTGTTGAAATTGATCATCTTGTCTTCATATTGTGGCATCATTCTTGGTGAGGGTAAGATGCTACTCAAGGTCAGGGTCATACCAGCCTGGGCTATATGCTCAGAGAGCTCCTCTATGTCTCTTTTCATGTAGTCCAGGGAGGTACGTCTCAGGTCATTCACACCAGCATGGACAATGACTGAGTCATATTTGTACTTGCCTTGGAGTGACCTGAGTGCTTGTGTTATGTGGCGGATCCTAGCGCCAGACAGGCTGCTCACCGTGACCTTCTCCTTGTTCAGCCTGGTGAGCGGGACGTCAGTGTGCCTGACGATAGAGTCACCTATTACAAGTGTATCAGGTGTGTTGTTTAGCCTTAAGGGCTGTGACTGTTCGGCACACTGGCTTTGTGAGATATGTGTTGCATGTGTTTTGTTTTGGGGTAGCAGTTGCTTGGGTGTCTGCTTTGGAGGTCTCTGCTGCTTAGGCAGATCTTTATTTAGAGCCTCCGAGTATGTTTTTGTGTGATTATGTGTTTGGTGTGCTGCCCTGGTAGGTCTATGTGAGACTGGAATTGTAGTGAGTGTGGTTTCCTTCTCCTCCTGACTGGTTATGCCAGTACTGAGTTGAGAGAGCTTAGCCTCCAGTTTGGCTATATGGTTGCATCTCTCACATGTGTTGGAATTTGTTGGGAGGAGGAGAGGGTTGTCTGTGTACATGAGGCAGTTGTAACATTGCCTCAAGATTCCCATATTCACCAGCTGGTCCGGAGAGGAGATTGACAACTGACCTTTGGACATGCTAGAATAATATTGGGAATTCCTTTAAAATTGTAAACAAGGGCCAATGGGGAGTGAGGGTGTAGTGCTTTTAATTTTTAGTGCTGACTTATAATTGCTTTAGTGAGCAAGTGCCAGGTAACAAGTGCAATGTGTTACAGGTAACTTAAATGCAAAAACGACAAACAGTAACTTTCTTTCAAGCGAAGCAAGGAAATAAGTACAGTAAGCAATGCAGATATCACTAGGGATCCACAGAAGCTGAGAAGCGCGTTTTAGGTGGAATTAGCATTCCAGGGAAATAACAAGCATACAAACAAAGCTAGATTCAGCAGGCCTGGATCTAGTCTATGCTACAGCAAACAAGGTGTACCAATTTCAGTAAGATACAGTTCAAATATTCAGGCACTATAAACCTTTAACCAGAAATTCCCAGCTCAGAAGGGCAGAGTCCAGCCTCTCCTCCCACAAGAGTGCAGACCACGAACCTTCTTAATGTAAAATAACTGGCCTGAAGCCCAAGTGCTTAAACCAGAACTAATACACTTTTAGAATAACAGACACTGAGCCCTCAATCAGCAGTTCCCAACTGAGAAGGATGAAAGCTACCTGTCCTGTATTTCTGGGGGGTGGGTAAGCTTTCCCTTCCTTATATTCTAACAAATCCCTCTGTAATTTCTTTATCTTTATATTTAACACATTCTCACAGTGTGTCACTCTCTTTGAATACAGCATTATATTTCAATTTCTCAACTTTAAATAAACAGTCCAAGCTAATTTTGTTGTGCAAAACATTAACTTCTTTCATCACAGTGTCCCTTTTTATTTCATAATTTCTAATCATTAATTTTAACAGTTCAATTCCAAACTTGTTAGAGAGTTCTAGAAATTCCTTATGAAAAATACTATTGTTTTCGATATTATTTGTATACTTATAGAACCAAAGCCCCTTTGGTACCCTTCCTACTGCAACACATTCTGATAAATAGTCAATCTCAAGTTATAGTGTTTTTAAACTGAGCAATTTATCTTTAAATACCTTCAAGATGTCAATAAATGTCTTGTGTGTTTCAAGTCTATCCTCTATAAATTGGAATCTCCTTACAGTCCAGTTTCCAAAACTAAAGTCAGTTTTGTTTGTTTCTTGACTGGAACTCAAGGAATTAGCCGAATTAGCATTCACCAACTGCAAACGCACCTTAGCCATGTTGGCCACAACCTGCCTCGTCTGCCCAGCTCCATTCTGATTGGTTGACAAGGAACAAACGCTTATAACATCACGTAGCTGTTGCTGGTAACATGGAAATGTCTCTCCCCATCAAGGCTGTCTGACTTGAAGCTATCTGTGTTAGAATTTCTAGCATTTTATTAAATTCCCCTCTCATCACTGGGGAATTATTGTTGTTAGTGTCTTCATAGTCTTTGAAGATGCTAGGTATGTCCTTTAAGGTTGAAATCTCAGCTCCTTCAGCCATGGCACCTGAGCAGCAATCAAGGAATAGCAAACAAACAAACAACTAAAAGAAAGACAGACTCCACGAATTAAAAGTTGAAATATTTATTGTACTGTGCAGTTCGTTCGACTCAGCACAGTCAAAGCCACTCCAAAGGCTAAAAACTGCTCAAAACCACCAAAATTCACAGGAACTCACAAGAATACTGAAATGTCCAAACAAAAAATAATTCAAGGTTAAGTGCTTTCACCTAACATAACTATCAGGCTTCTTCAGGACAATTCAACCTGAAACAGAGTCCCCTTTATAAATATATATAAAATTCAAAAGGACCAATAACAGTGGTTGCAATTAACCTTGCATCCAAATTTAAAAAGACATGACTTTTATTTCCTACTTCCAAGTAAAATGTTTAACATAATAACTATAAACCCACATTTAAATGTACATACATTAAATACATATAATAAATTCAAATATCATATGAAAATACATATAAAATACATTATAATATTCAATTTACCCTGCAATTAATACAAATGGTTCAAGTATATCAAAGTATAATCTACAAAGCCATAGAACAAATGGTTATTAAAATTATCAACAAGGGCATTGGCAACCTACAGACACTGGGCCCATCCCAGTTTGGCTTTGTTAATGGATGGTCTGGCATACTTAACCTGGTGGACTTTTTAAGAGGGTCACCATGGCTATTGATGAGTGGGAAATGGATCATACCACCTACTGTGACCTGCCCAAGGCAATCTATACGGTATTATTGACAAATTCTTAGAATTAGGCATAAATCCCTATATAGCACACTGGATTGCCAGCTGGCTCACAAATAGGACTCAAGTTCACAGATGATTGTAAATTGAGAGCTATCATATATTCCCATTACAACAGCAACATTCTAAAAAAGGGAATAACACAAACTAATGGTTGGTATAAAAGTCATGGATTAAATCTCAATGCAAACAAAAAACCTTATAGTACCCTTTTGGAAATTGTCCACCCAAGCTAATTACTTCATTGATAAAGCACCCCTAAGAGCTGGCTCAATAGTTAGGGATCTGGGAACATATTTAGACAACAATCTGGCATTCAATCAGTATGTAGCCAAAATAGTAAGAAAATAGGCTCTCTGCCCTTGCAAGCCATTTTTGGCTTAACCAGTTTCCCTTTTTGTGCTCAAAATTTTCTATTGCATTTGGTTATAGATTAGCCTTACCCCTCCCATGGTTAATAATTACATATTGTCACTAATGAGAGTAACTGGGATCATACCATAAATAATTTGAGGGGACGCATGCATGGGATAAAGCATAGAGGAACTGCATATGTCCATTAGTAGTGCAGTCAAAGTATTGGGATACATTTTCTGTTTTCCATCCATAGATCTAAGTTGCACTTGAAAATGGGCAGGCATGAACTTTGGTTTATGAGGATGGGTAGTCTGTTCCATAACTGTAGAATCCTCTGTGAAATATATCTGTCGATCTAAACCATTCTCTTAATGTTGCAGAAGAGATTTAGATCTTTAGATCAAGTATTTCTAATGACACCTGACTTGCTGATGTGCAGCAAATCTATAAGTAATAGATTGGAGCATGGTTTGTATGCCAGATACAGGTCACCTCTTAGCAGTGTGTAGGATACAGAGCTAGTGACAGGCCTTTGAGTCGGTCCATGTAGTACATGTTGTTTAGGCCTTGTGTCCTTTCAGTCAGGTATCTCTGTGGGCATTCCAGTTGTTCCATATGTCTGAAAGGATATATGCCATTATATTCAGTGATTGGCCTAATGAAGGCTGCGTAAAAGGGGACAATGTCATCCTTAGATCTAGACACAAGCCCTTTGTTTATAAGCTCTACAATGTTGAAGGATATTCTTATAACAATAGACACGTCGGTCAAATTTTAAGTAACTTTCCATATAAGTTCCCAAATCCTGAACAACTGTGTCAACTCTTTGTGGCATATTGTCAATGCTGTAGTTCCCTGGGACAGATGATTTACCAAAGCATACAACAATGCATTTTTTTGGTATTTAGTTTCAGACCATGATTTTGACACCTGTTAATTATTTGAGATAAACCTTTCTGCAGGATGCCTAAGTCATTTAGGGATTCAATGATTGTTCCTAGCTTGCAGTCATCTGCAAACATTAGTTAGCCAGAGCCTTTTGGTATTGGCTTTTACCTCAGAAAAGTGGATGCCAAACAGGAGCAGTCCTAACACAGAACCCTGATGGACTCCACTGGTGACTGGTCTCTTTGTGGAGGTAACATCCACTATTTTGATTATCTGCATCTCATCTCTGAGCCAGTTGAAAATCCAGCAGTTAACACATTTTCCCAGTATATTTTTCTTTTTTATTTATCCATTGTTGACCAGGTTAGTCCCACTAGGCAAGAAGTCTTTTTTCAGGAATACCCAAGGTGGAGTTTATACTATTATGGGTAATTTGGCTATGGTATCGGGGAACATCATTGTTGCAAGTAAGACTCATTTTGTAGAAGGACTTCCTGTTTTCATTCCAAGTGCAAAGGTGGACTGGAGAAACAGGGGGGCAGATAGAGAGAGAAGGAGATAATGACACGGAGAGAGTAATGGAGGAGAAACAAATATTAAGTCCAGAGAATGTGTGCAGGATTCTGAGAAGTTGTTTCAAATAAACCTGTTTGATGGAGATGAGTTGGCAAATGATGGATGTATAATTACAGCCTTCCAGTCAGGAGGTTGTGTGATGATTTTCTTAAACAAAAGGTAATGCAGAGTCAGCAAGTAAATGAAGGAGACATTTCGTAGGGGGTCATTACAGAGGAAATACGAAAGGAGGATGCAGAGGCAATCCAGAAGAATAGTGGTGAGGTAGAAAAGAAAACATGCAGAGAAAGTAAAAAAAGAAAACATTGGAGTAGCAGAAAAGAAAGCAAAAGAACAAGAAAAAATGGAAGAACATGGTAAAGATTCAAAGAAAAAAGAGAAAGAAATGGACAGGTATAAAGAGTGGGACAATTTAATAACTCCTCTGGGTGCAAAAGCACATGCAGAAACATAATTTATTATTATTAACAAAGAGACAGTTTGTGCCATTATATTTGAGACTGTTTTTTTCAATAGAAAACTTTCTTGGAGAATATGAAAAAAAAAAGAAATACCATAACCCATGGAATCTTTGGATCTATATCAGCATTTTGAAAATTTAATAGGTTGAATCACTAAATGTCGAACTGAAATGATTGACTTATTAAATTTTTGAATGCCGAAAAAAAAAATGAAAAAACTAAAGGGTGTAGACAGGGGGGCAAGCCCCCCTGCATGCCCCATGTGGGGGGCTGCACCCCCCATACCCCCTGCTACTTAAATATATCAACTCTGAGACTGCACTACATTGAAGTAAATGGAAATCTCCCCTTACAGAGCTTTCCGTTTACCCGTTCAATGTT
Organism: Protopterus annectens; assembly: GCF_019279795.1. NCBI lineage: Eukaryota > Metazoa > Chordata > Ceratodontiformes > Protopteridae > Protopterus > Protopterus annectens. The sequence goes on from NC_056741.1 coordinate 102,617,794, forward strand.
CTGCACTTTCGGCATTCTCGATGCAACAATATCATATTCGATATTGTCAGCATTTGAAATGCTGATATAGACCCAAATATTTATGTAATAAAAACATTTAAAAGGGAAACAAAAAAGAAAATTCATGTTCAATTTTGAACAGAGGTGCAAAAAGAGACTTTAAAGGACTTTTTAAAAGTTTACGTAAAGAGGTACTGGACATTGCAAATATTTATGATGAAAGGAGTTTATGGTAGCTGGGATTGTAATATTTTGTTGAAATAGAAAGAGGAAGAATATATATATATATATATATATATATATATATATATATATATATATATATATACAAAGTATGATAAATGTGGAGGGGAATAGGGGTGTTAAAAAATTACAGGGGACAACCTAAAACATGCTTTTTTGTTTTTGCTTTTGTTTTGTGGAAAAGAAGGACATTTGATAAGTAACTGCGAAAAAAGAAATGTTATATTTGTGTGGAAATGGGACATGATGCACAACTGGACAATTGTGGATGGATTGCAAAATGAAAATAAGAGTAAGGGAAAAGAAAAAGATAAATAAAGAGAATAAAATGAACAAATAGAAGAAATTTTAGAATTAGTAGAAATAGAAGAAGAAAAATAGTTAAAAATAATAAAAGAGGACATCGAAGAAAGTTCTGAAAAAAGTGATGAAGACATAGGGAATAGTAAAAGAAAAAATTAATTCTGTTGGTGAGAAGATAAAAAACTGAAAAAGAAAACTTAAAGGGATAAATACAAAAGAAAAATGAAAAGAAATAAATGAAGAAATTACACAGCTAATGACTGGGGTTGGTATAATGCTTAAGATGTTTAACTCACAGACACAGTGTTTGATTCTTACCATTGTGAGAAAATTTTGATAGGCCTAGAATGACCTGTTAGGAAAGTTAGCCTAGTAATTAGCTATGAACTTATGAAACCATGAATCTAAGGAAAGGGGAAATGAGAATATTTTAGAGTGCTTTCTATAAATCTTAATACTAAATAAGACTATAGTAATAAGTATAATGATTATCGAATGTTGTAATACATGTGATGTAGATGTAATTACATTAGAAGACACACAGATTTTAACAAATGAAGAAAGATGACAAACATAGAAACTATGGGGAGGAAAGATAATCTGGAATTTGGGAAATCAGAGATGTTCTGGAATAGCCATATTCTGCAGAAATACAGTAAAGATATTAGATGTACCTTTAGCAAAAATAGGAAGATTAACCAGTGCAGATTTAAAATGGAAAGAACAAGTATATATAATTATCAAACAATGTGCTTATACTAATTGTAAAGAAAGGGAAAGCTTATTTGATTAGATTTTAAACTATGTAGTGATAAATATGTGAATTGTAATAATGGGATACATTAATTGTGATTTAATAGGCATGTGTAAAAAGAGACAAAATGATACAAAAATGTTAGAAGTTATAAGATGTGGTAAGTTAAAACTCTGGGACAAAAATTTATAGACTTACCAAAAGGGTATGTAAACAATTTCTTTCGGCTTCTCCATTTAGGGGTCACTACAGCAGATTACCAGACCGTATATTGATTGTCAGTAATGTTCTTATGGTGTAGAGTTGCCAACATGGCAGCCAACCTTCACAGAAGTCACACACGCACACACACACTCACAAACATACACACACACACACACACACACACACACACACACACACACACACACACACACACACACACACACACACACACACACACACACACACACACACATACATGCACCTACTGCATGTCTTTAAAACTCACGTGACTGCAGGAAGGGCATGCAGACTCCGCACAGAAGGTGCTCCAGTAGTATGTATAGAACTGAAATAGATTATTTTTTAGTATCAGAAGGTTTAGTTATAGGAGAAAGGGGGGTAGTTGAAATAGGATTTTCTTATCATCTTCCAATATAGCTAGAGATAAAGGAAAACAAGGAATAAATTAAAGTAGGCAAAGGAATAAAAAGAATAAATAAGAACACATGGAATGAAGAAAGAACAAGATTAATAATACAGTTATAGAAAGAACATATTACTATGAGAACATTTTATAAAAACTGGTCTGAATGGTGGATAACAAGGAAAAATACAAAACTTTTTTTTTTTACAGTGGCAATATGATGTGAGAAAAGTAGACAAAGAAAAATATGAAAGAAGATATACTGATGCATTGCAAGATTTACAATATAATGCAGAAAGTATTTTGATAAAGAAAAAGAATTATATTATAGAACTCAAGAAAAAATCAAGAAGTGTTATATAAAGCAAAGATACATTTTAGAAAGAAAAAGAGAAGTATCAAGTTACTTAAGTAGATTAGTAAAGGAAGATGGTAGAGTAATGAGAGAAAAACAAAACAGGTAAAAGGAGAAATAGAAAGAATTCAGGAAAAGATTATGAATAGTGTAGTAAAATATGTACAAGAAATAGTTAAAGAAAAAGAAGTTAGTGAAAAAGGCATACCCCGGATTCAGCAATGCTCCATGTAAGAAAAGAATTATTCTTACACGGAGCGCCCTGTGTTGGTATAAAACAGCAGCATGCCTTGCATATGCATGAAGGCGTGCTGCTGTATCCCTACATGGACACGGGTCTGTATACGAGTGCAGGGGGCGTTTCCGAGAGCAGTGCTCTTACAATATACACGCCCCCTGCACTCCAGAGTTGCTGTACGACAAAACAAAAGCAGCTAAAGTGTCTGTGTCTGCGGACACTTCTTAGTGTCCATGGATATAGCTCTCAACCTCTTAGAGCAAAAAAACTAGACAAAGCCTAAAATGATGGGGGGACAAATAGGGACATATTTTAAATATTGCTCTTACAAACTTAGAAAGTTGACAGAATAGGTTTTGCATTAGCAAGAATTTTCTGAAGAATGTGGAGTCTTAAACTGAAATGTTTGTCATTATAATGAAGTCCATTTTCAGCTATTTGCCAGAAAAGTACAAATTTTTGAAGAAACACACCAAAATATGAGGCAAAAATCTGGACATTCTATGAAATTCTCTACAGGTGAGAGGTATGTCCATGGAACTTACCTCTTAACTATTCTTGAAATGTATATAGATAGTTGACTCATATATTTTGGTGTGTTCCTCCTAAAATGTGTACCTACCTGTCTCCATGGGACCAAAATATTAAGATAATGCAAAACCTGTTTACCCTATCAATTTTCTAAGTTTGTAAGAGCAATACATAGATAATGGTGCAGAAAGCAATGTGCAAACCCCTACAGTAAATAAAAATAAAACACATATGTATTTTTTTTCTGTCCATAATAAAGTTGAAGCGTAGCTGAGCAGGAGTGCATGTCATGCAGCTATGCTCAGCCTAGCTTACACATCCCAATGAGCTAAATATAAATATACGGCCAACACTTTGTAAAGTGAAATTGCATAGTGATTACAGCTTTTGCTTCATAACCAAGCATTCACGGTTCAAGTCCCCATTCAGTCCATTCATTTTTATCTGTTAAAAAAGCACAAAAATATATTTTGTTATCAATAGGTAGTGAATAATATATATATTTGTTAACCAGGGTAGTGTAGCAGTTCCAAATGTGATGTGACAGTGTAGTATAGATGTGAAACCCCCATAGAAAAACAAGTGCCCCGTACAGCATAGCCACAAAAGAATGTATTGTAATGAAATCACATAGAGGGATTTTATGGAAGGTAGACATACATATCAAAATATGTCATTTATGAGGAATCAACCCCACAATGCTGATAGCCTGTAAAAAGAAAGCTGTACAATGCCACCTTGTGCTCAGCTATGCTTAGCCAGTATAAACATTGCTTAAATGTAAATTCTAAGCAAGAAATAGAGTAGCTAAGAGGATTTGCACAGTGGTAAGCAGTGCTTAGCATCTACCCCTTTAAGCAATGCATATACCAGCTGAGCGCGTTTGCCCGGCACTTAGCTGAGGTTAGCATATTCAAAAATATCCAATCACAGCAAAGGGTGGGAAATCAGCCATATTTAAACCTCACAGGCAGAAATACAGCTCATAACTGTTGCAGCTCCCCACTGTAGGCACAATGGCTGGTGTTGGAGAGGGTGTCCTCCTTCAGGTGCGGCGCTGGGGCATACAGAAGTCCAGGGTCATGGTTGGACTCCTTGTAAAAAAACATGATCTGCGACTGCTGCAGGACCAGTACGAGGGTTCTCAATACAAAGCAGAGGCCTGGGAAAGTCTCGCCCATGCTCTCACCAGTGCCACTGGCATCCCTCAGACTGGTGAGCAGGTCCAGCACCACTTTCTGACTTGAAGAGGAGAAAGAGGGAACTCTTGGACCAGTGGGTCCAAGATGCATGGCAGAGGGATGTCCCAGGCATGTGTAGCTATTAATATTAATAACTGTTTACCAAAGTCCAGCCTGTGTATGTGATGGATAGGTGTGCATAAATGTTTCTCTATCTTCTTTACAGCTCCAGCTGAGTGGACTGTGAACCATGAAGCCCATGCAAGCAGGCTGCTAAGGCTGCATCGCGAGGCTGGTGAGTAACAATCTAGCATATAGTATTGATGCCAAATAAATATAAAGGAGTAGAATGTCACCTTGCAGTATTAAAAATGGGTATGGTTTGTACTGAATAAACAAGACAATATTACAGTAATAGTGTCATATAGGATATATATAAATAAAACTGTAACTGTCTGTCAATAAAATTCAAAACCCTGGACTGGTTGTGTTTACACTGGTATTGCATGAATTGAAATGTGTATAGGTTATGCACAGCAACTATAGCTCTGAAAGCGTTAAACAATCAAGTCTCATCTGACAAAGTTTGTGCCTTTGTAAGACACGAGATTAACTGAGATGAAATGTTTCATGCATCAAGATTTGATACCTCAATAGTAATGTTGTGTTAACTACTGTTTTACACACTGTGCTATGTCAAAAGGTATGTACAGGAATGTATGTATAAGAATGTCATAATTACAAGGTCAGATTGTACAATCAAGACAGTATCAGACAGAAAACATTCAAGGATGAGACAGTGGTTTCTCAATAGGTTGTTCTGATGAAACACAAAAAACTGTTGTTGTATTTTATGTACAAACAGACATGGTTTGAATCCCGGGAGTGGTAGTAAGCTGTATGCATAATTTCACCTAGGATTTTGTGAATATGTGCAGAAACAGTCAGGTAGTGTTAACATAAATTTCCTCCACAGGTCTGCCAGGTAAGAATAGGTATAAAGTAGCTGTAAGAAGGCTGTAGTTATACTGTGTCCAACACCCATGGTCCTACCCCAAGTCTGCAAATGACAACAAGATAAGTACACACACCAAGTAGTCTCCCCCAAGAAATGCTCAAGTGTCATGCTGCAACAGCTACTGGTCCCTGCTGCCAACAATGGTGACCGGTATAAATCAAGGCAGAGTATGGCAGTAGCACACACACACACACACACACACACACACACACACACACACACACACACACACACACTATGAGTGCAAATATGTAACCCTGACTATGTGAATGTGGGAAGAAACAGTCAGGTAGTATTAACAGAAATCACCTATAAGGTCTGCCAGGTAAGAAAAGGTATAAAGTAGCTATAAGAAGGCTGTAATTATACACTGTGTACAAACATACCACTGCCCAACCCGAGGCCATAGTTGTTGTAGTAATACCTGTAGAGTAATGAGTAGAGCAATGATCATTAAAGCTGTGACCACTGCAAGAATCTACATTTGTTAACTAACATCTCTCTCTCTCCCCCACCTTATCTTCACCAATAATCTAAACACATAAATGAATGGGTATGTTTTCCACCAAACCTACTGTTGGGACATGTGTCCTGTTGTTCTACAAATATTGAAATGTTTTCCAATCAATGTTCCCTGTTCAAATACTTTCATTGGTGGCCTATTGCTATCAGTGTAACCTGCATGCCGGTGTAATGCCCATTGTGGTTCTATATATTATGGTTCCTAGCCACCTATCTCCTGATACCTCTAAACTACCCCTCCCTACTTTAAATCTACCTCCTTCCTTTCATTTGCAACCTGTATCTACCTCCTTTATCTTATCACTGCTTCAAAAGCTAAAACCCACCACTCCTGCTGACAAACATCCTGCAGAATACTTGCAAATATGTGCTAAAGCTATTGCCTATCCCATCTCTATACTAATAAATAGATCTATACAGGAAGGAATTTTCCCATCTATTTGGAAGATATCTTATATCATCCCACTACACAAAGGGGGTAAGTCCAACGACCTCTCTAATTTCTATCCTATAGCACTCTTATCACCTATCGCTAAAATCATGGAAACATATATTCACAAACAACTCCTTAACCACCTCCTACACAATAACCTACTTGCTAACTGCCAACATGGATTCAGACCTTCACATAGTACTACTACAGCCTTACTCTCCTTTACCAACTTCATTAATTGTAACCGTAACAACTACATCCTATCATCTTCAGTCTTCATAGACTTATCTAAAGTCTTCGATATGGTTAACCACAAACTTCTTCTGCATATTCTTAAATCACTCTCACTTGATCCTCCTTTCTTAACTTGGTTTACATCTTACCTAGAAAACCGTCAGCAAGCAGTTCTCTGGAAAAATACTTTATCTAGTCTCCTCCCCATCTCATTGGGAGTTCCTCAAGGCTCTATCCTAGGCCCCCTTTTATTTTCTATCTTTATAAATGACCTCCATCTAGCTATCCCAAACACTATCTGCATACAATATGCTGACGATTCTACTATTATCTGCTCTGCCAATACACAAACTGAACTACAGTCTATCACACAAAAAGCTTTTACTACTGTCGAGCAGTGGTTCACTGATCGCTGCCTACTGCTCAACCCTAAAAAAAACAAACTGCTATTGTTCTCACCTTCCCATAGATCTACCCCTCTTAACTTCACTCTTACTTCCACTGACAACACCATTATTTTCCCAGAAACGACTACCAAACTACTAGGAATAACCATTGACATCCAACCTCAGCTTTGATACGCACATCAACAATACTATCAAATTAGTTAATAAGAAAATAGGTTCCCTTTACAGAATCAAAGCCTTCCTTTCACCAGAAGCAAAGACAACCTTAGCCAGATCCCATCTAATCTCTTCTGTACTATATGCATCTGCCTTATTCACTAACCTCTCCAAAAACAATATCAATAAACTAGCACAATCTTACCATAATATTGCTCGATTTGCAACAAGAACCCCATTTAGAACTCACCACTGCCTGAACCTAAGAGAACTAGGTTGGCTTGAACTCCCTAACCAACTCCTATTTCAACAATTCCAAATAGCTCATACAATCCTATACCAACCAACTAAAACACCCATACTCACTAACCTCATTTCCCCTTACAATAACCTGAAGCATCTATGTTCTTCCAACAAGCTACTGATAAATATTACCAAACCCAATAATTCTGCTGGACATTGCCTCTTTTCCAACTCTGTTGGAAAAATGTGGAATAAATTACCCTCTGACATCACATCTTTGTGCTCTCTCTCACTTTTTAAAAGACAAGTGAAAAATCATCTCAACAAACACTGGCTATGCTCCTGCACCAACCCAGGTTAAATCACTCCTTCCTCTTCTATCCTCTCTATCCTTACAGTAACTTTATATGTATGCTTTCTGACAAAAAAAAAAAATTCATACATGATATTTTGTTTGCAATTTTTAAATTAATGTTCCCTACTTACTGCTTTTTTGTAAAAAATGTATTTACCAATGTATATGTTCTGTTTCCTATATGTTTTTTATATCTGTAATTTACCCTTGGAGCTTTTTTCCCCGGGCCTCTACTGAAAATGGACATATATCCAGCTAGACTAGCCCGGTCAACAAATGTAAAATAAAAATAAATAAAAATAAAATATATGCATGTGTTCTGTTTGGTATGCAAATCTTCCAAATCTGTTGTTTTGGGTTAATGGGAAAACTCATGCATGCTGTTATAACTAATCCTGGAATGTGTTTTTCATGACTAGCCAACATACTCTAAAACTGCAACACCATAGCATGTCTGGGAAGGCTGATCCCATCGGATCCACCTCTCCCACCTCATATGGCCATGGCACCAGGCTCCAGCACATCTGGGACCCACCCTGGGACCTCATCACCTGCTGGTCCTGCACCACCTTCAGGTGGAACTGCCTCAGGATATGGGGCTCATGCCCTTTCTGGGCATGGGTGTGGACAGGATCTTGTCACCTGAAGCCAGGTCTGGGGTCTGGTGCGTAAGGAGCTCTGCAAAGAATTGGGAGATCTGCTATGCCAGCTTGAGGGCCACATGGCACATATAGAGGGTCAACCTGCCCCTCCTGCTCAGCCCCCAGCACAGCCACCTTTGGGGCCATGAAGGTGCAATGGTGACTGCCCATGAGTGTTGACCTCAATCCCACTGTATCCATTTAGGAGCTTGTGGGGTGCTGATTACCAAACACCCCTGCCTATCCAAGGTGTTTACTTCCCACATGTGTCATATACTGCCCCTTTATGCTGTCTTGTCTGTCTTGCCTCTGTTCCAACCAAACCTACCTCCTCAAATATACCTACTTTCCTTCCCCAACATCCCACTCTCACCTTAAAAAAAGGCAATCTGTTCCCAAAAAAAAAAAATGCTGCCACACACATAGCTGTCCATTTCACAAACGTATCCACTGAACACATGTAATCTGATCTAATTGGCTTCACAACACATTATTGTTGTCCTCACCCCTCTTTCAGGGGTTTGAATATCCAAATTTATCTCCAAATTCAGTATATATGCACAGTTGTTGCTGTAGAAGAAATGGACAGCTATGGACCTTCCCTACACCAATCCTGCACATCCCTAGCTATCTTTCATATTGTTTTTCCCTCTTTGTGCCCCCTTTTTTACCACTTTCTTATATATATATATATATATATATATATATATATATATATATATATATATATATATAAAATATATATATATAAATATATATATATATATATATATATAAATATATATATATATATGTATATACACACACATAAATATACAAAAATATTTAACAGCTACAAACACATGCAATCTGAGGGTCATGCTGCTGCAACCTAGACGTCTAAATAAGAAAATGCACTCACTACAAGTATTCCTTAAAATGTCGTACGATGAGATCTGTGCTCTAACAGAGACCTGGTTAAAGGCAGCAGGAAGCACCTGTGCACTACCAGCCTATAACTTATTACACACCTTTTGATTGCAGAACTTGGACTGAAGTTCCAAAGGTGGTGGTATTTCCATATTCATAAAGGATGCACACACCTCCAGAGTGGTAGCCCAACATTATGCATCACAGATCCTGCAGGTGTAGCTAACATTGGGTAAGACATTGGTTCAGGTTGTAGCCTGCTACAGGTCCCCAAACATGTCCAAAGATACACACTCCATGTCCATAAAGACTCTGGAGAATATTAGTGTCCAACCTAACACTCATACTGGTTGACTTTAACTACTCCACCATTAACTGGGAAAGCTACTCATGTACCGATGCACTTGCCCATCACATCAACCTGGTCCTTACTAACTTGGGCGACTGTTGCTGTACACCAATAGTCAACTCCTCCCTTGTTAGATCTGACCACAAAGTAATCATTTTTTGAAAATCCACAGCCCTTCCTCCCTGCACAGGTAACCACCATGAAAAGCCTTTTCAAAGCTAACTTTGGCCTCCTAAAAACAAAGGTGGATAACCTCACAGCAGCCATGCAAATGTAGACTCGTTGCATGACTGCTGAATCAATCAACAATACACTATGAACACATATACCAATGCATGGATACCGCCATACCCAATAGAACCAAGACCCTGACCTCCAAAAAAAGGAAGCCAATGTGGTGGTCCCCAGCCATAAAGAAACTGTACAACAGAAGGAGGAAACTGATTTGGAATAAGGTGAAGATCCAAGACTGGAAAAAAACCCTTATCAGCCTCAATTAAAAGTTGAGATCCCTCATCAAATAGTACAAAGCTAGCTGTGAAAACAGAAATGGAGCACATAGTAAAAACAACCACAAGGCCTCATACAGATATTAAATTGTCTCCATGGCAATACCAAAATTTGCTCTGAGCTACTGGACAATGGTACCTCCTACACTGAGCCAACAAATATTGCCAATATACTGGCTGACATATTGAGTGCAAACTTTACCCCTAGACCCCCCCAAAGGACCAATCACAACACCAGTACACTGCCAGGCACCCAGTATTACTACTGCACAGGTTAAAACACCACTGTCCAAGGCCAGGAATACAGCTTTTGTGGGACCTGACAATATCCCTGGCTGTGTTCTACATGAACTACAGAGTGACCTGGCACCTCACCTGTGTGTCCTGTTCATTCACAGCCTCACCTCAGGCTTTGTCCCTACTGAATTTTGCACTGCTACAGTCACCCCTCTCCACAAAGAAGGAGTGACTACAGACCCTGGGAACTACTGCTCCAATAGCCTGACAAGTCTGTTATACAAAGCTATGGAATGCATCATCATGCACCTAATAAACAGGGATATGGGAATCTGCAGATTCAGGATCCCACACAGTTTAGTTATGTGAAGGGTAGGTCACATCTGCTCAATCAACCTGGTCACCTTCTTGGAGTCAGTCACCTGACCTGTGGATGAAGGCAAAGTGGCACATACAGCCTGCCTTGATCTGGCCAAAGACTTTGATTTTCATTTCCAAGTCAGGACTCATGCAAAAACTCACTAAGCTAGACATCAACCCCTATATCACTAGGTGGGTTTCAAACTGAGTCACAGATAGAACTCACAGTGTGAAAATAGCTGACTCCAAGTCAGTCTGCTGAACAGTCATAAGTGAAGTCCCACAGGGTTCTGTCCTGAGTCCTCTCATGTTTGGTATCAACTTCTCTGATGTCTATGCCAATATAAAGGGAATCTGGCTGACAACGTTTGCAGACAATTGCAAGTTGGGAGCTATTATTAACTAACTGAGTGATGTTGGCATCCTACAGAAAGGCCTCACTGAGACCCATGACTAGTGTCAGAGCCATGGCCATAAGCTCAGTGTCAGAAAATGTGTTGTCATCCCCTTTGGGGAAAACCCTGTTCCCATGAATTACCACATTGATGGCAGTCCCCTGAACAAAAAAGGTGTTATAAGAGATCTGGGTGCACAGGTTGACAGCAATGTCTCTTTTGACCACCACATTGCCACTGTGGTCAGAAAGTCCTTCTATGTGGCACATCTCAGTACTAACGCATTAACATCCATGAAGGAAGTGGTCATTGTCTCCCTGTACTCCTCTTGACTGTGACAGTTTGCTTCAGCATACATATTCTAATGGATGTGAGGTAGATAAATGAAATGTATGTCCTCATTTTCTGACAGCAATCATATCATCACAGTGATTTACCAGAGAAATGAGAATAATCTGTAAAACAGACCAGAAATATGAGCAATGAGCCTGGACATCCTGAAACAATCCAGCCAGTTAAGAATTATGCTCAGAACCCCTTACTGCAATGAATCTGGATCAAGGCTGACAAAGTGGAAGGTGGAAGCCATGAAAATGGGGTGTATCTGAAGTACTGGCATAGATAAACTAACACAGTTGCTGTAGTAACACCCTTCTGTGTGCTCTAACATATATTTATTGAAAGAGCACAAGTAATTGAAATATAAAATCTGCTATGGGTAATTACACATGTATTCGCAAATGTATCAGGCACTACAGGGATGTAACAGCACTGCCAAACAGACATGAGTGTGAAAGTGCATACCCACAACCACTATCAGTCAGTCACATACCAGTAAGTCAAGTGAACAGTAGAGTATATGGGCTCTGTGAACAAATACATCATTGTGTGCCACTCACACACTAGCCCTATATATACAGTCCCAATTCTCACTGTAGTCTGAATCCTGACCTTGGTACCGGACATGTCTCAGTCTGCCTGTACCAACACATACAGTGAATAGATCAGCAGAAACTGGTGCAGCATTCACAGTCAGATAAAGAAGGAGCCATAATACTTACATCCACCTCCCTCCATACACAGCCCAAATAACATGTACACATGACATGTGTACACAATCTTGACAGTCTGCTAACAATGGCCAGACAAACACAGGCCTCTGACATGTACAGTTCACCTCAGAATGTACAGGCTCAGGACTCATATCTATGGCCTCTTCCCTGACATGTCTGTGGGTCTACTACATCACTGGGATGGTATCAGGAATGAAGGCAAGAAATAATGATACTAAATATGTCTGAGCCTCATTGACATCTGGACAAAGCCTGACATCATTTGGGGACAGAGGCACAAACACAGGGGTAGATTGGACATACTGCTGTCATACATTGAGATAGTTGCAGATGTTACTGGGTTTGTTGTAACATATCCTTTATGAGGAATATGAAGTCAGTAATACCAATAACTGTGAGTCTGCATTCCCCAGAGTCCACGACTGATTTACCAAGGACACCAACTGTCTGGGGAACAGACAAAACATAACAGGCAAACATGGGGCCAGTCTGTGGACAGTGTGCCAGTAGAGAGGTATGTCAGAGACATATCACTGTCAGTCATAAAGTCACTCATTAAATGCATTTCCACACAAACCCTGTCAATCTATCAATCCACCATATGTATAACAGCACTGATGACATAAAATCTGTTCAAAATGTTGGGGACATGTCCCCATTGTTGTTGAACTGCCTCCACATGCCCTGTCCTATGAAGTATTGCCACCTACTTTATGTGAATCTGTAGCCGACCACCTCTGTAATGTCCCTCACACAGGCAAGGAAAAGGGGCTAGGCCCACATTAAGGAATGTCCAACATGTTAGAACTAGCAGTAGTGTCCAAGCCCACACCTACATAGTTGTATGGCCTTAGCAATATCTGACATCTGCACATCTGTACAGAGTGCAGACAAAAAGTATATAGCCAACAGGTTATTTATTTATTTTATTTATTTATTTCATTTATTAACCTGGTAGTGTCTGACTGGCAAGAAGCCCATTTTCAGTGGAGACCCAGGGAGAACAGTTCCAAAATACAATCAAGCTAAGAAGTAGATAATACAGATGATATAGGAATAGCAAGAGATGAGTTACAACATAATACAGATGATTCAGTACTATTTAAAATGCCACAGAGATATAAGTAAAGCATATATTCAATACAATAGATTAAAATTTACAGAGTAAACAATAACTCAAATTATTTGCAAACATGGTACAGATTCAAATTACCGATGATACAGAAGCAGAAGGCAATTTACAATGAAGTTAGACTTATGTATATATGGTCAAGCTAAAGAGGAAGAGAGGGGAGCTTGAGGTTGGCAAACAGTTCCTGAGATAAATACAGAGATTACATGTGGGTAACAGTAAGTTAGCAGAGCATAACCATTGTGAGCAAACTTTTGAGAAATAACTTATCCCTACAAGCCAGTAGAGTGCTGTCTTATTGGGTGTGTTAATACAACATAAGAGGCAGCATAAAAGGGTGGGTACATTAGTGGGATTCTTGGAGGATATTAACCTGGATTATGGCAGGAGCAAAGCCAGTGATTTGCTAGGTGCTCTTTTAGGAGTTTTTTGAACTCATGGATGTTTGGGTTTTTTGTGATTGGCAATTTTGTAAGAGTACAGGGAGTCTCCATGAAGGTTGTGGAAATGGGTGACATTTAGCATTAGTTTTTCTGATTATCTGAGGGGTCATGGATTACAGTTTGGTTGTACTAGGTAAGCCAGTGCAGGGAGGTTATTGGGTTGGTCGATAATTTTATGGGCTATTGTCAGTCAGTTGTGGGATAAAAGGTTAGGGAGTTCAATCCAGTTTAGCTGAGAGAGGGCTGTGCAATGGTGAGTCCTACATGGGTGACTGGTGACAAATTTTGCTATTCTGTTGTAACAGCTTCTAGATTATTGAGGTCAGTCTTACACAGATTAGTGAAAATGTGAGAGCCATAGAGGAGAACTGAGATCAGGTGAGACCGGGCAGTGGCTAGCCTGGCACTGTTGGTTAGGAATGGTTTTGCTCTACAGAGGATGCCTAGTTTGGTATGCACCTTTTTGATTGTCAATGAAATATGTGTATCAAATTTTAGATGTGCATCAATTGTTACACCTTAGAAGTTTAATTTGGTTAGAGGGAAGTAACTTGATTCCACTGGATGGAGGAAAGGATTGAGAGCGGGGGGTTGGCAGGAGTTGATTTCTTATTTGTGAAGGCTATTATCTTTGTTTTGTTTGGGTTTAGAATAAGTTGATGTTCGGCTAGATGTTTTCCTATGTCATGCAAGGAAGACTGCATTTTTACCTGGGGTTCTTGGGGATTGAGGTTGAGCAGATAAGTGTGGAGTTATTGGCATAGTGGACAATGGTGGTTGATTCGTTGTGTAGCTGAGGTCATTTGTAAATATGCTAAAGAGAAGTGGACCAAGTATGGAGCATTGTGGTACACCTACAGAGATGGGTAGAAGGGGGAAAAGATTGTTGTCCTATTTGGTAACTTGATGACAATTGGAGAGATAGCTATGGAACCAGTTCAGGGGTGTGCGCTCTAGAGCAAAGGAAGAAAGCTTGTTTAGTAGTAGCTGGTGGGAGACGTAGTCAAAAGCTTTAGACATATCAAGGAATATAGAGGAGACAAGTCCTTCATTTAGTAGGTGATGAATGGAGTTGAGCTGGTTAATAGGCTGTAGGTCAGAAGGTGGTGGAGGAGTTGATTGTGGATACATTTTTCTAGCATTTTTGCAAGGGTTGAGAGGATGGCTATGGGGCAATAGTTTGTAAGTTCTTTGGATAGCCCACCTTTGTGGAGGGGAATGATATGAGATATTTTCCAGAGAGTTGGGATGTATTGTTTAGAAACAGATTAGTTGATCAGGATTGATATGGGGTAGGCTATAGAGGGAGCTGCTATTTTTAGGAATTCATTTGGAAGTAGGTTGGCAGTGACATAGCAGGGTTTTAGCTTGGCTAGGACTGCTTTTTTGTAGTGAGTTTGGATGAGAGAAAAAATGAAAGGGATGAGATGATATACAGTTGGAGTGGGGAGAGCAGGAGGTTTGCTGGGTTGGTCTCCTAGCACAGAGGTAATGGTATTAATAAAGTGGAAGTTAAATTGTCTAGAAATTGGGTCAGTTTTGTTTAAGCAGGTAGGGACTGGTGTTGAGGAGTGGCCAGGGTTGAAATACAATTGATGTTTTGCCAGAATTTTTGGGGGCTGTTTTGGTGTAACTTGACAGGACAGAAAGTAGTCTTGTTTGTCTTTCCTGATTTGTTTTTAGCTAGACATCTAAGCTGCTGATAGTCAGTGAGCATAGAATTATCTCTGGTAGTGTGGTAGGTGGCCCATGCTTTGTTCCTGTGCTTTATTAATAGCTTAGTATCTGCTGTTAGCCAGGGCAGGGGGTTGTTTTTTGATCTAACCTTCCTGATGGAAGCAAGATTATTAAGTATATTAAGGAAGTTATTGTTGTAGTATTGTACTGTTATATCTAGTTGAAGATTTTTGAGTTGAGCCCAATTATATTGTTGTTGTTGCAGCAGGTGATTGAATAAAGGGGGTGATTTTTTTCTTGCTACGGATGTATGTGTAGGTGATGTTGCGTTGGGTATGGACTTGTTTTCTGTATAGGAAGGTTGCGCTATGGTCACTGATGGAAAAGGAGACACCCTGCTAAGTAACTGACATTGGGCTTGTTTGTTAAATTCAAGTCTAAAGTTGACTGTTTTTTGGTGTGCTTGTCTATGTGGGTTGGGCAAGTTATGGTTTGGGTGAAGTTAAATAGATTCAGGAATTTGGAGAGGTGTTGGATGAGCATGAGTGCCACTGTGTCAGTCAAGTTAAAGTCACCCAGAATGATAGTTTCTTGGTTAAAATTGCTAGATGCTGAGGCTAGTAGACTTCTATGGTGGGTAGGTTATTAGCAGGAGGGAGATAATTGGCTATAATGATTATTGATTTGTTTGGGTTGATGTCTAGGTGGGCAGTTAGGATTTCTGAGCTGGGAAGATCAGGGGGAGTGCAGCTTAGTTGAATGACCTTAAGGGTGTCCTTGAATATAATGGCTACTCCACCCCCCTTTTTATTTAGTCTGTCTAGTCTAATGATGTTATAACCAGGTGTAATGACTTCAGTGTCTTTTATGTGGGGCCTTAGCCAGGTTTCTGTAACTATAGCTATATCAGGATGGTAGGTGGTGAAGGCAGCTTTAAAATCAGTAGCTTTCTTGATTATGCTACTGAGGCTGACATTAGTGAACAGCAGGTCTGAATCAGAGTCATTGGGTGGGGGTGGGGGTGGGAGTGTATAGAAGAATTATTGGGAGTAGCTGGGATGTCAGAGGGAGAAAGGTGGCTGGGTGAGCAGTTGTTGTTGGATCCTGGGTTGGGATTGATGTCAGCTTGGAGTTTAATTTGTTTTAGAGAGCAGTAGAATGAGTCTAATTTGATGAATAAATGTGTGGTATCTTAAAGTGGGTGACTTTGTGTAGTGAGTGTGTAAGTGTTTGAAAGGCTGGAGAAGTGTGGGGCAGTAGTTATAGAGTTGAGGGCTAATGTTGGTAAAGGAATGGTTGTTAGGTGAGTAATAGTATGGAAGGAGTGTAGGTATGTGAGAGTAATTGATATGGTATGAGTTAGGGAGGTGGAGCTATAGGTGAGGTAAAGGAAGAGGATTAGTGGTAATTTACATACTATTGAGTAGCACAGGTGCATGGTAGTAGGTAGATAGGGGAGTAGTACAGATGGATACAGGTGGGGTGGATAGCATAGAATGAATGAACTGTCTAAGGTAGGGGAGGGAGGAGCTAATGGGTTGGGTGAGAGGTATAGGTGTTGGGAGAGGATAGGTTGTTGGGAGTGGGTGTGGTCTGGTTAGGTATAAATCTAATGTTAGTGAGGGTGTCTGGAAATGGGGGTAGTGTAGGGGAGCAAAGTGAGCCCGAGTGAAGCAAAGGGCAAATGGATTGGGTTGGTCCATGAGGCAGAGCAGAGTCAGAATTCCACAAAAACTATCAGTAGGATGATTTCTTTCTACAGGTCAGTGAGAGTCTGTGAGCAGAGTTAAATAGTAGAAATGTGTGGGACCTAGACCTGTATGTTAGCACCTTACAATGGCAGCTAATATACGTTAAAAAGAACTTTATATGCTTGTGCCCTTATTATTGGTAGTACAGAATGGTCACTAATATAGAGTGCGATAACTTATGTTATTTTACTGTAGGTTTGGCACTATAGACTGTTCGCTATCACAATAAATTAATTCAACTTTTTGGCTATGGCAATGCTCTATCACTTTGGCTAGTATAAGGAGGAGAGAAAGAGAGAGCTAAAGGTATTGGCACCCTCACTTTAGTGTGCACATCATGAGGTTGACTGTAATTCAAGAACTGACTGAAAACTTATCACAGGGTTATTATTTTAGATTAGTTTAGACGTACACTGCAGATGCTAATTTTATTTGGAGAACTCAATCCTGATTTTTTTGCTGGCTGTGCTGGTACAGTTCAGGCTAGCAGGAGATGCAGTCCACTGAGGTTAGGGCTGAATGAACTTAAGAAAGAATGTAAAGTATAATTGGTACAGGGATCATCGAAATATCATACAAAATTACTTATACAAGCAAAACACCATATTAGGTAAAAACAGTTCATAACAGTTAACACAAGTGGCTTACATTGCAGTATAACCATAAAACAGATTCTTATTGCAGATGGCGTTATGCAGACATACATCATCTAACAGCTACAGTTCTGTTTGTTTCATACTGTTATGTTGGTTTGAATTTGGATGGGTTCAAGTTTAAAATTACAGGGCACTTAGTATAGAGCCATAATTAATGCACACTGATTTGTATGGCTCTGGGCTGTATACCAAATAGACAAATAATTACAGGATGCTTTGTAAAGAGTCGTAATTAATGTATACTGATTTGTAAGGCTCTGGGTGTGGTATACCAAACAGATAATTAGCAGGCAGCAGATAGTGTTATGCTAAATAACTTAGGGTAATACTACAATGCACAAGGCCTACTGTTAACTGGTACAGCTACTGCACACTACAAGACAATGATGCATGTTTTGCACAATATAAGAGCTGCGCTACTGTTCACTGGAACCCATGTAACTAATATAACATTATGCGGCAATTGCAAGTAATAACATGGCTGTCGTGTTCATTCATACTGTAACAACTTAGGCTCTAGTAAGTTAAAATGCTAAACAAAATAATGCCTTAAGATACTCAATTTTAAAGCATGCATCTTCTTTAATGGCTGCAGTTAAATGCGTAACAGCAATCAGCACATAATACTTATCAACAGTCGCTAGTTGCTCAATTTCCCATTAACAACAGGCACAAGCTATAGGAATTCTTACATAACTATAGGTACTCTTAAATAATCTAGTTGACCAAGCACTTCCATTATAAAAGTTTCTAAGTTTTAAGTGGTGAGCACACTGAATGGGGAGAGTGCCGAGGGTAGAAGAAATCTCTAACAGAGAAGTTTGTTCTTTGAAAATGGTGCCTTGGGGTATAGAGGTCGATATGACCTCGGTTATTGGATGAAAATAAGGGAGTGGTTAGTGATTCTGATGTAATCCAAGGAAGCCTATCATAGATCAGATAATTAACAGAAGTAAGTGGATGACTGCAAACTGTGCCTGGTCCACGAGGCAGAGCAGAGCCAGAATTCCACAAACATTATCAGTAGGAGGATTTCTTTCTACAGGTCATGCATTAGGATGAATGTTTTGAAGGATAGAAGTCTGAAACTGAAAGGTATGCTATTTCTACATGACAGCAGTCCTCAGTGACATGTCCGAAAAACATAGTAGTCTACAGTTAATATCATAATATCATATCAATATCCAATAGAAGATACATAAAAACATACAGCTCAAACAACAAGAACAAGATAGTTAGTACTCAGAGTCCCAGCTTTGCATGCAGGGGTGTATGGTTCAAGTACTACGATCTGCAATCTACTTTTACTTGGAAAAGCACTGTTAAAAGTACTAACTTAATAATACAAGATGTGTTAAACTATTTTTGCCAACCAGTGCACTGTAGCTGGTGTAAAATGCAAGTGTTACTGCATATAACCTGGGATACTACCCTTGTTCATAGGTTCATAGGTTCATACTAGGCTATCTGCCCTAGGGCATTTATAAGCCTAGCCAGAGTGTGTGTGGCTTTCACCACCCCTTAGGATGAGAATACTATACCCATTAGTTTGTTGTGCCTCTGTCCAGCAGTGATACAGAGATGATTCCCGGGGTAAACCTACGATCTCCCATCCACTCGTCAAGATTTCTCTTGAACAGAGTCAGTGAGGGGCTCTGCCTCACATGGACTGGGATTCTGTTCCATAGTGTAGGGAGTCTCTGGGTGATGAATCTGTCCCTCCAGCACGTCCTATTTATATCCGTGTTGAGGCTTAAGTCTCTTGCTCTCGTGGCTCTGGTGGATTTGGATTTTTTGAGGTGTAGCATGTCCATTAATTCCGGGTTGGACATGGCCTTGTATGTCAGGCACAGATCACCTCTGAGCAGACGGTATGCAACTGAATAGAGCTGGAGTTTCTTCATTCGGGCATCGTATGACATATGTTTGAGCCCCTTTATCCTTTCAGTGAGGAACTTTTGGGGTCTTTCCAACTGCTGCAGGTGTCGGGTAAGGTACATTCCGAATGGGGCGTTGTACTCAATCATTGGTCTGATAAGTGAAGAGTACAGGGGTACAATGACCTCTCCTGATCTGGATGTGAATCCCTTCATGATCAGGTGGGCAATGTAGAAGTTCTTCCTAACCACTTTGGCAATGTGAGTGTTAAAAGAGAGGTTACTGTCAACTTGGGTCCCCAGGTCCCTGATAACTTCTTCCATGTTTAATGGATTACCACCTATGTGGTAATTAGGGGTTACCTTGTTTTTCCCAAAGGGTATGACTATACATTTTTTGGCATTTAGCTTAAGGCCATGGCTCTGGCACCAGTTATCCATTTCTATGAGACCTTTCTGGAGGATGTCTGTGTCTGATGGAGTGTCAATTATGGTGCCCAGTTTGCAGTCGTTTGCAAATTTTGTCAGCCACAATCCCCCTATGTTGGCCTGCACTTCAGAAAAATAAATGCCGAACAAGAGGGGGCCCAGGACTGAGCCCTGTTGGACACCACTCGTAACCGGCTTAGAGTCTGACATGGCACCAGCAACTCTAACCCTGTGTGTTCTGTCCTTGAGCCAGTTTGCAACCCATCTTGTGACATATGGGTTTACATCTAAGCTGGTGAGCTTTTCTATGATGCCCGAGTGGGGTATTGTGTCGAACGCTTTTGCTAGGTCAAGGTAGGCTGTGTGAACTGCCTTACCCTCATCAATGGCCTTAGTGACTGTTTCGAAAAAGTCAACCAAGTTCAAAAGGCAGGATCTGCCCTTGACAAAGCCAAATTGGGTAGGATCCAGTGTCTGTAGGTCCCCAATGTCTTTATTTATGAGTTCCATTATGATCCTCTCCATAGCTTTGCAGACAAGGCTCATCAAGCTTATGGGGCGGTAATTTCCAGGGTCCGTAGAAGCACCACCTTTGTGGAGTGTGACCACAGTTGCCGTACGCCATTCTTTGGGTACGTATCCTGTAGTAAGGCTAAGATTAAGCAGCAGCCTTATGTGTGGGTTTAGTTCCTCATTGAGTTCGTGTAGCACACAGCTGGGGACACCGTCCGGTCCCATTAATGCTGTGTTTTTTGCTTTAGAGAGAGCAGCTCTCACCTGGGCATCTGAGATGTTTGGGAGGCTAGACTCTGGTGGGATAGATATTTCTCCTTTGGGGGAGGGAGGAGAAATTTGCACTGAACCTGTCTGCCAGTATGTTGGCAATGTCTGTGGGTTCAGTGATTTTTTTATCATTTTGGACTAATTCTGAGCATATCTGGGAGTTTCCACCCAGGTTTCTAACATAGCTAAAGAAGGCTTTATGATTGTCTTTTGTGTCATTAGGGATTTTTCTCTCAAAGTTGGCCTTGGATGATTTTATGAGTGATCGTAGTTTTTGCTAGTATTGATCAGAGATGCCTTCCCATTTAGGATTTTGCTCTGTCATGTAGTAGCTTTCTCCTCTTGTTGTAGAGTTTGTTTATGGCTGGAGTCCACCAGACCGGTGCCTGCCTTTGGTGGAAAGGGTCTTGATTTTATTAGGGATTGCTTGATCCATACATTCCTGGAGGTGCTCGTAGAAGGCATTTGTAAGGGTTTCAGCAGCGTGGGTTGTGGTTTCCACTGGCGCGGGGGCCTTGAAGGATACCACTCCAGTCTTAAGAAGTGTGAAGTTTGCTTTTGAGAAGTTCTTCACTGTGGTCTTTTGCTGGGGGTGGGGCGGGATGTGGATCTCCAGTGAGATTAATTTATGGTCTGATCTCACCAATGAGGGATATACTTCCGTGTGGAGCATTTTGTCCCCATGTTTGTGATGATCAGGTCTAGTATATTTTCTCCTCTTGTGGGAATGGTGACTAGTTGTTCCATAGCATTTGAGTTTATGAACTCAAGGAACCTTTGGGCTAGGGTGTTGGGGCTTGAGTAATGTTCCCAGTCTATGTTTGGGTAGTTGAAGTCACCCAATATGATGGTGTTTGGAGAGACATTCATACTCTCCAGTGTCTTCAGGAAGGTTGTGTGGGTTTCCTGAGTTTGAGAAGGTGGTCTGTAGCATGTTACAAACTGTAGGGCAGTTTTACCTATGGTTAATTGCACCTGGATGGTCTCCGATGCTTGTGCGTTGCCACTAACCTGGAGGTGTGGGTATCCTTTATGAATATGGATACTCCCCCTCCTTTTGTGGTTCAGTCTGGATTTTGGGGCCGGAATGCATGATATGAGGTATAACCTGATAGTGCTGGGGTGCTCTCAGGAGCCTTGAACCAGGTTTCAGTCACAGCACAGACATCGATGTTCTCCATACTGAGGAGGGCTTTGAGGGCGTGCATCTTGAGGTTTAGACTTCTGGCATTGAGCAGTATTACCCTTAGTTTTTCTCCATTTTTGTTTTCTAGGGCGGTAGGTTTATAATTTGAGCCTTGCCTAAAAAAGGCACTATGGGGGTGGCAAGAGCCTTTGCCAATATCCGGAAGCCAGGGGTGACAGGTGCAAGACGTCCCTTGCGAAGCAGCCTGACATAATTGGTGGACAGAGGCACAAATACTTGACCATACTTGGCTTGTATAAAACAAATAAAAAAAAAAAGATTCTGGTACTACCCGTGTACACCCAAGTGTCCCATACAGTATAGTCACACCCCTTGCTGCCATAATGACAGCAAATAGAAGCATGTTATGTACAGGAAATTAAATACACTTATTAAAGATGTCATTACCCTGCTAATTTATCAGACTAGAATGTGATCAATGGTTACCATGGCTGAGCTATGCTTAGCAGGTTTAAGCATTGCCTAAATGTAAATGCTAAGCAGATTTGCGCACTGTAAGTGAAGTCTACATGGTGTAAGCAGCTTTTCATTTAACAGTACATTAGCACCACTTACTATCATGCAAACCCATGCAAACATGCTTAAAGCTGCTTAAAACTGTGTTAATCCCTCTGTATTCAACAGTCCTTGTTCTGCCCAGCAAAAAAATAAACAGCCCTTGCAGGTCTTTAACCCAAACCCTACACACATTAGCCTCAGCAATTTACCAGTAAACCATCTGATATGTAGGGCTTTAGGATCTTTTCTCAAACGTACCCTACTTTACAGCCAGTTTACACTAGGGAAAAGACACTGTGCAATTAGTAAGGATTGGTATCTACAAATATATATATATATATATATATATATATATATATATATATATATATATATCTGAAAAGAAACATATACATAGAGAGAGAGAGAGAGAGAGAGAGAGAGAAATGAAGATACATATATATGTGTATAACAATATATAGATATATTACCAATAAATACATACTAAGGTGTATATAAATATGTATGTTTACAAATATATATATATATGTATATACTATATACTATATATATATATATATATATATATATATATATATATATATATATACATATATATATATATGTGTGTGTGTGTGTGTGTGTGTGTGTATATATATATATATATATATATATATATATATATATATATATATATATATATATATATATATATATCATGTCTCAAAATGCCCATGCAAACATATGCTGCTGACAGACCACCCATAACTGGGGCAGCATGCACAGTTGGATACAAAAGGACCCATGACACTCTGCCCCCCCACACACACACACACTCCAAACAAATAAGTGAACAGTACGCTGCTAGAAAATCATGATAAGCCATACAAAATGGCCAGATATACAACAACCTCTTAGCAAAACAACTAAAATGACAACATAGCAGAGAGAAATACAACCAGCCAGCAATTCACACATGTTTATTATACTGTGATGCCTTGGCCAAAGACTTCAAGGAGTAAAACCTTACAATAAATACTTGCCTTAATCACAAGAAGCAATTAACACTTAATGACATAATTAAATACATAGTCTCTAATTTCACTCCTCATTTAACCCCCTAGGGGATAAAGTATCACATTTGATAATAATACATTGATTATGTACATAACAATTGTTTTTATGAATGTTTCATCAAACTGAGAAACAGACTTTTTTCCAAAACAGTACCTTGGAACCCACTACTATTCCAAAACAGTACCTTGGAACCCACTACTATCCCCCATGCCTGGTGAGATTTATCCAAATGTACTGCTATACAACTGTCTTCATTCTTATCAGTAATAGGTCTCACATGTTCTAACAACCTAGTTTTAAAACATGTGTTACTCTTCCCCACATAAAATATGTTACGAGGGCTTCTAAGAACATTCTCTATACACCAACCTCTTGAATATACAGACTTCAACATGTTTTCCAGCCTTTCCCCTCAGCAGGAATGACAGCACTAAATAATGATGGACCATTATACCTATCAGCCTCCTACTCTATGAAATCTGGACAATACCTGACATAATTGGTGGACAGAGGCACAAATACTTGACCATACTTGAAATATTGCTGTTATACACTGAGAAAGTTGCTGGTATTACAGGGATTGTTGTAACATATCTTTTCTGAGGGATATAAAGTCAGAAAAATAGATGGATGTTATCATTTACTGATTGTAGCATACTCTAGTGATTTCAGATTTGCCAAGGACAACACCTGTCTGGGAACAGATCAAACATAGAAGGCTAACCTCTGGCCATTATGTGGATAGCCCTACAGCTAAGAGGTATGCAGAGACAGACATTTGTCAGACTGAAAACCATGCAGAAGTAGCATGTTCAGACAAACCCTGTTAAACTAGCAGTATTCCAAACATATAACAGTAATGCTCACATTCTGCCCTTAAGTCTTCAACCTTCTCCACCATTTATTTGACTTGTCTCCATGAGTCTTGTTGTAAGAGGTATTAGCTCACACACCTCCAGGATGACTTCCTCACAGGAAAGGGCCAACATCCACATGGAGTACTCAAGTTATATTAGTGTGTTGCTATGACATTGGATAGTGTAAGAACTACACAGTTGCTCTGCATGCAATTAGCAAGTGGGGAACCCCAATAGGTGTACAGGTCATCACCTGGTCATGAACATCACCTGCAAAAGCCATGCTGCCACCTATTCAAACCAACTCTATCCCTGTAATGCACAGAGAGAGAGAGAGAGAGAGAGAGAGAGAGAGAGAGACAGAAAACAAAAACAAAAACCAGAAAAAAGAAAAGAGAAGGAAAAAAGGTATGCAAAACATGTACACATGTAATTGAATGTAGTATATGGTCTGTGATAATGGGAAATATGATTTGGAAGAATACATGTCCCAACAAGACTTGCTGTACTAATGTCCTGCTGAACAGCTGCTATGGCTGTAGTATCTGGCCCTCTCTGCAGTGGGAGACATCACACCCATACTTCTCAACTGTACAGATCTTCACAGAATGCCAAGATTTTCCCATGATAGTTTTTTTGTCTGTTCCTCCTGAAATCTGTACTTTCCTGGCAAATAGCTGACAAACACTTTAGTTTAATACTCCACATCCTTAAGAATATTCACGGTAATGCTAAATGTATTATTTGAAAAACCTCCTAAGTTTGCAACAGTAACATTTAAAATCTGTCCCTATTTATCCCTGCTCATTTTAGGCATTGTCCAGATGTGATGCTCTAATAGGTTGCGAGGTAAGATCACAACTCAGGAGCCTGACTCACCCTAGGAAAGGACAGCTCTCATATGACAATGACTGGGGTGTCTGTCAGACAGTTGTGACTGTGCCACTGCTAGCCCAGTTAATGGGATGTTGTCCATATCCATATTTTACCTGTGAATATGAGTTTGATACATGTTTATCTTGTAAATCTAAGAGACCTATATGGGGCATGGGCATAGTAAAGTATGGTTGCAGACGTGTGTGTTGAACTGCTTGTGATATATTGAATTAATAACATTCAACTGTACAGTGTTCTGCTGGACAATAAGCACATTTGTGACTGTTATCTGTAGTCACATACACATATACTTGTGTTATGTCAACCAAACCATTGGCAAGTCTGTGAGCAATGGTAATGTAACATAATAGCTTACTTATGACTGTTGGTTATCTCAGAGATGTCAAAGTCTACTGTGCAATCAACTTACTAATGTATGGTGCAGTTATACTAATACAGTATCAATATTGGTGTCCCTTTTGTCACCCATTTATGTGTGCCATTGTCCAAAAGTCCTGCAAAACTAAGATTGGTTTCAAGCAGTCAGGTAAATAAGTTGTGCATGTTGCACATGTGTAATATAAGTGTCAGTGCATACAACAGACATACATGTGTACAGCTACTGGTTGTTGCATTGCCC
The DNA here is from genome assembly GCF_019279795.1 of Protopterus annectens. Taxonomy (NCBI): domain Eukaryota; kingdom Metazoa; phylum Chordata; order Ceratodontiformes; family Protopteridae; genus Protopterus; species Protopterus annectens. The sequence goes on from NC_056741.1 coordinate 102,643,750, forward strand.
TAACACTGATATGGGTACTAGAGTAGACATGATTATCAGGTAGTAATTGGAGAAGTGTCCAACTGTGTTATGACCCTCTCTCCATGCCTACCACTAACAGCTATATCACCAGCTATATATCAGAAGTGTAGAGACCCCTGATGGAATGCCAGGTCTGTGTGCTGTATGACAATGAGACCACAGAAAATCATTTCAGAATGTTTCTCTTCTTGAATGTGACCCCTAACTTGTACAATTCAATTGAAAAACAAATAAAGCTGTTTCAAGGAAGGTGAGAAACTATTGCCAAATGAAGTTGCACCATGATATTAGAGTCCAAACCAAGACAAATGAATGCTGTAACCATCTCAATGGGTGCTTACATAGCATATCAGTTTAAGGGTGTGCACACTCATTCAACTGGCTTATTGTTCTGATTATTATTTCCATATGTTCTTACAGACCAGATGTTTATGTTTTCAATTGAATTGTACAGGCTATAGGTCACATTAAAGTTGGGAATTGTTTTGAAATGAGTTATTGTGGTGTCATGCTTCAAACTGCACAAACACCAGGCATTGTATCATGGGTGTGTGCACTTTATATCCACTGTAGCTATATGGACTCAGCAGTACCTGACCTGTAAAACCAGCCTCCACCAAATTAGAGTAATCCCCTTTGGTGGACAGTAGCAATACATAAACCACATAATAGGTTGCTAAATTGGCTGCACAGGGACACATAGGTGCGGGCAACAACTTAGAAGCAAGTCCACCTCTATCTGAGCAAGCATGTAAGTTCACAGGTGACTTCCTGTAAGGCTGACTATGACTACAAATCAGACATATCCACACCACCAAGGAAAATTGCAATAGTGTCTCCACATATGTTGTCAGTCTCAGAGGCAACAACACAATTCACCCTGTACTGGGGGTAAAGCACATCTCATACACACATGCCATGATATAGGCAACCTGCATTAGACAGGTTAGGTTGGAACATCGCCACCCTGTCCACCCCATTTGTATAGGGGGATATGCACATTGACCACACTCCTACCCTCAACAATGGTGAGCATGTACATATTGCCTACTGATGGCAACAACATCAAGTCTCCATGTGGCATAATAACATCACTGTCTGCCTACTACATATTAGGCATGTGCTCACAACTCCATCATACACTACATTCAAACACAGACTTACCACCATCCACACACCATCCACATGGAAGATGGCCACTGTCATAACTCTATACAGAAATGAATGGAGAATAGAAGATTATGCAATTAAGTTTCCAACATTGGGGGGAATAATATAGCTCAGGGCCAGGAGTGTAATGCAAGCTGCTATAGCCATGATAGATTAGAAAGTTATTGTGTAGTTTGCATTATTTGCAAGTAATATCCACTGATGATGCAAAGTTCATGCATCTGCACTAGTCCATTCCTGCACTAAAATCCCATGAAAACAAAGTTCTTCCCATGAGAGCAGGCTGCTAACCAGCCTGCAGACATTGCAGTCTGATCCACTTCCAGTCTAGGCAGTTCTCTGCTGTTGAATGCTGTCTTCCTAATCTGGACTGTCTCAAACTACTCTAGACTGGTTCACCAGCAGTCCAGATACCAGGAAATGCCGCAAGTGTGCATGTGCAAATTTCTGGGACTCGCGTTTGTTTTGCAGCTGTTTTTTTTTTCTTTTACACCTAGGGGGGATGTAGTCCTGTAGTCCAATAGCATGAGCTGCCCCAGGCTGATGTGCAATATGACAACTGTATGAGGCCCTGTGACTTTTTTTCCTCTTTATGTCTTCCAGGTAACATGCAGAGGCCTCACCTCCTGGCATTCTCTGTTGGTGAAAATGATGTAATCACCCAGTTTGTAAAAGAACATTATGGGCTATTATTTGGGTGGAGAGCACAAGATGTGGGGGAGAGGTCCACCCTGTGGAATGATCTGGTCAACAGGGTAAATGATGTTGGCCTGCACAGCAGAACATATGAGCAGGTGCGGCATTGGCCCAGTGACCTCATCTGCCATACCTGTCAATGGGCTGCTGCTGTAGCAAGGGACCGACTGGCCACAGGTGGGGGCCCAGCCATCCTGCTCCCACTGACACTCACCGAGGAGCTCCTCTTGGGGCACCCGTCCAATGCACAACCCATGTTGCTGAAGATAGCATTGTGGAGGTGGGTTGCACCCACACAATAGACGAGGAGCATGCAGGTAAGGCCCCAGTGCACATTAGTAGAACACTGTTACTTATCCATTTCTATCTGTATAGTATTTACATGCATATGTCAGATGAGATAGTAGAGCTTTCTGATGTTTAGTACTGCACAGACATGCATATCTATGGTGATGGCCAGTATATTTTGTAGTATGGGGGTTGTACTGTTAATATGCTGAAATGCTGCTTCCATCCTGTACCAAGGCCACATGAGTGGCTACTGACATTACCTCTCTACCACAACTATTTAGGTCCCTCTGGTATACAACTGGGACAGCATCCTGTAGCTGGTGAGTATGGAATTGTTTTGTTGATATTTACCAATATACCGGCCATGTTAAGGCCATGCTACTTGCCATGCACACATTTATCACTCCTACCCATAATGCATGATGTACATGTTCAGTTTTGTTGGTGTTAACTGCACTGCATCACAGTGGTCACCATGTTGTCATATCTGAAGGGTATGTAAGATTCCTGCAGCATACCTCACAACCTGTCAGTGCAAGATGTGTGGACAGAGACAAACAAAATGCTGGGAAAAATGGGCTACAGTAGGGACATGTATGAAACATTACCCTTATACAGTGGATACAGCAGTGTACACACACCTATTAAGATGGCAACTGTTCCTGATATATACAACGACAGACCACAATAATACATGCCACACCTTTTACAACCTGTAATGTGATCCTAACATGAACAATTAATGTATAAAATATAATTATATCTTAGGGCAACATATATGGGGCATACAAACCTTACAAAACACTGGATGCATATGTGTGCATACACTCAAAATAACATATTGTGGCGGCAGCTTGTCATGTACCGACAGCATTTACTTTACTTGAGTACACACCTGCCAACAAGTACAGGGCCTCAATGTCACACCAAGTAATGGTCTGCTGTCCAAGTATGTTCATGACATTTCTTCACTTGCCTGCAACAGAAGCAGCCATGGCTTGCACACATCTTACAAAACATCAAACAGGTCCCATACCTGAAATATAGCAGTCAGGAGTAGGGAAAAGAACATTACCTCACCATTCCATATACCATGAAAATGGTGCAGACAGTGATCTAGAGGTGTATTAAATATGGGACAACAGTGATATTGAAAAGAACCAGATGCCCATCCAAAATAGTTGACAAAACATGCTGAAATCTGGTCAGGGAGGTGGCCAGAAGACATGCAGCAACACTGAGGGAGTTGCTGAATGTCTAGCAAGTACTGCCTGTGTAGTACCTGGGGCAACAATCACCTGGATTCTGCATAAGTGTGGCCTATGGGGTAGGGTAAGTAGATGGAAGATTTTCCCCACAAGAAACACGATCCATGGCTGTGTACAGGCTGAAAAAGCATAACATCAAGTCTCCCAAAGGCATGTGTTGCAATGTGTAATGGTGTCACAACACCAAGGTTCAAACCTACAGACAGTATTCATAAAGATATGTGTGGTGCACAAGCAACACTTTACTTCACCTCAGGGCCACCATCGCCAACTTGAAGCTTGCTGGTGCCTATGTACACCTTTAGGGTTGCTGTTCATTAGCTGGAACTAAGCCTGTAGACATGGCTGAGGGAATTTGAAACACTGCAAATTAACTCTCATGTGTGGCCCACAGTTGTCAAGCATCTGCAATAAGGCTGATGGTAGGGAGGGGTTTCAGCTTCAAACACAACAGTGAACTGAAGCATGCATCCACAGCTAGCTAGGAATGGCTGTATCTAAACACATTCAAGGTTATGAAGTAGGCCAGACATAACCCAGACTCAACAGCAATAGTAAAGTCCCTGTGTGATCTCCAAGGGCTGTACACATGAACTTGCCTAGCAATCTGGCAGTGTTGGGGGACATTTGTAGGAAAGACAGACCAAATAATGCCAAGTCAACATGTGCCATGCTAGTATACCCCTTCCCAAGAATAGTGACTGCTGCAGTTCACTTAACAGGTGCTTCAACAAACCATTGGTTTAAGGGTGTTCACATTTATGCAACCCCCATATTGTGCGCATCTCATTCAGTATCTTCATGACTAAAACATTTGTTTGATTCTTGATTGGATTGCACAGGTCATATGTCACACATCAGTTGTGTGTAATGTTTTCAAATGCAGTAGTGTGGCCCCATTTCATATGGTAGAAGACGCTGACATGTAAACATGTGTGTGTACTCTCCTCATATCCACATTAAGCTTTGAAGGTCTTGGTGTAACTGGATTTTATTGCACATACATGCACTGCTGATGACAAGATCTGCAAATCAAATTCCAGTCATTAATTGTTGACATCAGTCCTCATATCATCCCAGTTATGTGTCAAACAAACACATAGGGTTTGTGAGGAACAGAGCAAACATAACTGCCAGACATCTGCACATTCAGCAATGATTTGTACAGTTGCAAGTTATGGTCTACAGTAGATGCCAGTGTGCTATACAGGTGCACAGCAATAATGTGTACATGGGTGTGGTGTGTTCCAGGGGAAGGTACATCACCTACTAACATGACACATGCATACCATAGATGTATATTGTTAGTAACAAGGATTAAGAATGGCTGCAATGAATGATGTTGAGTTCCTTGAGGTCTGTGTACTATCTTTCTGCCACCTCACCTGTATATGTGTGTGTGTGTGTGTGTGTGTGTGTGTGTGTGTGTGTGTGTGTGTGTGTGTGTGTGTGTGTGTGTGTGTGTGTGTGTGTGTGTGTGTGCGCGTGCAAGTAAACCATAATGTACAAGTATTAATTTAAATTTATTGTCTTCCTCTTACAGGTGGCGATGTGGTTCAGGGTCCCTCCAGCGGGGAAACTGATGTCAGTGTCAGTGCAGTCTCTCACAATGATGATAGGCATAGTGAGGCACAAGCAGAGTTGTCAGGGTCTGAATCTGTGTCATTGGTTAGCATCCTACTTTTTTCCACCCCATCTCCACACACAATCACAATGCCCACACATACTCCATCACCAGTGGCCATAGATGAGGGGCAGTTGAAAGGTGGTGGCACGGGACAGAAAAGTGTGGTGACTATGGCAAGTGTGTCTGTAGACACCAGCCAAAGCTGGATAACAGGCGAGGTCCCACACAGGCAGATAGACAGGGGTGCTCGTAGGAGGACTGCTGCCTGTCATGCCCCTGCCACAAGTGCCACAGCAGGTGACACCAGACACATCTTTTGTACCATCATGGAGGCAGAGGTACGTACTGAACATTACACCAGAGATGGTCTAAGGCTCCATAGAGCTACTCTTCCTGCTGTACATGACAACATCTATGATCTTGCAGATCCCCACTGTTATTATGCAGAGGTCATGGATAGACGGTTGGGTGAGATGGTGGCAATCCGTGACTGTGGGATGTCAGTGCTAGAGCATGTGGTGGGAGTAGGGCATCGGCCATATGGACGTGGGAAAGCACCATGAACTGCTGAAGGTCTACGTGGCCATGCAACATCTCACTCCCACTCCCATAGTGGCAGTACTAGCAGCTCCACTGCAGGGGGGGTTCTTTCTACACCACATTGCAGCAGGCAATGAGCACATGGTCCTGGCTGGTCCCAACAGAGATGTGGATCCAGCAGACAATTGTCATTGTCAGGGGAGAGTACCATATCTGGGCTTCTGCCTGGTGGTGCCCATGCAAACCCTGGCAGATCCAGTTCCTGTGTCCATGGCTGGACACAGTGAACTGTACACCCTGCCATGTACAGTCTGCAGCTGTCCAACATACCCCTGTATAGGGCAGTCACATGGCAGAATTGTGTGCATCCATACATGCACACACACACACACACACACACACACACACACACACACACACACACACACACACACACACACACACACACATCACCATTGCAGCTAAGGCACCTCCATACTTACACACACCACGTCTTTCACATACCATTTAATAAACAACCCCCTAACCCACACACATGATGTCAACCAAATGGCTCAGCCTAGGTCTCTGGCAAACCCACACCACACCCTGTGCATATGTTACATGTGCCACATCCCTGTCATCCATACCATCAATGCAGGGACATGGTAATATGGTTCTGATGAACAGGGTGAATGTATTACAGTTTAGCAATATAATGCTGTTTTAAGTGTTGTCAGCTGGCATGTTTAATGCTTACACATCAGGGTGGGTAGCTGTCCAGCCATGATGCATTATTGCTGTTATCAACACTGAATGAATGTGGTCTCCATAATGTATTCTGTTTGTGTTCTAGGCGTCGGTGTGTCAGGAGGATGTTGGCCTGCTGTCCTTTCCTACAAGGGATGTGGCAGTGTGGTAACACATTGTCTGTGTTATATCCAGGGTACAGCTGAACACAAGTAACAGGTCTGTGTAACAGTTACTGCATGTGCCACATGGCTGATAGGTCTGAGGGATGTATACAGGAAATATGGTGGCTGATGTAAGCAGCTCTTGTACAGTGGACAATGGTTAGTGTACTGGGTGGCACACACCAAAAGTTTGTGAATAACACAAACAGAGGCTTTTGTGTTGCTGCAACACACAGAGAGTACTGTTCACATGGATGTACTTCACTTTGCAGAGAACTCAGTTTTGCAAATGTAATTCCATGAAGACCAAATTGCCAAAACCTCAAATCGCTAAATAATCAGTCCCCCAAATTTCCTTTCACTGAAAATATTAGTGGCAGGGTACATGTCCTTTCCCCTACTGTAGTGCAATCCTGGAGTTAGTATAAATAGTTGTGGTGGTGTGGGTGTGCAGCCCCCCACATTGGAGGGTGTGGGGTGGCATGGATCCACACCTAGTTATATTAACAACTACTTAAACTCTTAACATAGACTTGACAGTATAACAGCACACTACACATAGGGATATGCACAACACTACCCCCAATGTGGGAAAATTTGCCCCAACGACCACCACTAACTATATATACTAACTCCAGTATCTTTGTACAACTGTACAGTGGGGAAAAGGGCATTAACACTGCCACTACTAGTTCTGGTGAAATGAACTTCCACAAGATGATTCATTTGCAATTTTACCATTTGCCAATCTGGTCTCAGTCAAATGAACTCCTGGGAAATGTTTTTCCTGCAAAATGAAGTAGATGCCCTCACATACACACACACACACACACACACACACACACACACACACACACACACACACACACACACACACACACACACACACACACACACACACACACACACACACTTGCCAGCACTGAGATTAGAATCCCTACCTATGTTGTTATTGTTACTAATGTGTTCTGCCTTAATTTCACACACCACAGAGCTTGTAGGATGAGGTGTATTCCGAGGTTTCTGTAAAGTGAACAACATCACCAGGCCTTGTACAGTATGGCAATGGGGGATGTACTGGATGTGAATGAACACAACATACTATAACATACTGACATATACACATTGACAAACACATACAGCCATAGACACATTTGACACAGCTAGGTTTAGCAGGCCTGACTATCTTGTCAGTCAGGCCATACTGTTACATAGTTCATGCACACAGCACAGCCCTTATTGGGCTGAAGATTGTTATCAGATAATTGTAAGGTTGATGGAGACAGTAGACCACATACAGTGGACCTTGGGACATGTAGTGGGAGCACCACTGTCCAAGATGTGAGATCCACCCTACAAGTGGACATAGTACTCACTCAAACACAGGATACTGTACTGACACACAAATGTTCACAGATTTGGGCTTCCTCAGATTAGAACCCCTGACTATGTAGTTGTTGCTACTACAGTGACACGGATTTACTGCACACAACACAGACTGTAAGGTGATGACTGTTCAATGGCTCCTGTACTGTGGCCAACATCACCAGCCCTTGTACTGTATGGCAATGTGTAGTGGGTATGGGGACTAAGCCCTCAAAATGCTGTCTCATACAAATATGCTCACTTTCAGAGACTAGCACACATACACACACACATATACTCACATTTTCCAGGACTCAGGGTGGAACCCCCGCCTATGTAGTCGTTATTAGTATTGTGTAATGCAGTTACAACATGCTCCATGGAGCCTATAGGGTGAAGAGTGTCACAAGGTACCCTTACAGTGAATAACATCACCAGCACTGTAGACTATGGCAGTGGGAGGTTGAGTGGGTGGAAGGATCACAAAGTAATGTCACCTACAGTTTTACATGCTCACAAACAGTTGTATACACAGTAATGCACACACATATTTGCCAGTACTGAGTGTCGTGGGTCCATGTGTTCATATGTGTGTACCACACTAATGGCCATGGGGTCATTATAAGCCTAGCCCATGGGAGTACTCTGGCATCATGCCACCTGAGAATTGTCAGCAGTGTGTCTATCAAATACTGCCACATGAGTGATCTTCAGGGTGACAGTTATATTCACCATCCACTCATCTGGATTTCTCTTGAAGAGGGCCATTGAGGTGCTTTGACATGTATGCAACATATATTGCATAACATGGCCAGTATCTGGGTTATGGACCTGTCCCCAAGCATGTTCTGTTGAATGTGATAATGCAGTTAAGGTATTCATGGCATGTGGTGCATACAGATTGGGTTTCCAAGTTGTGGCATGTGTAACACAGCTGGGCAGACATGGAATTGTCAGTCAAGCAGGGATTGAATGTAAGTACCCTAGATGTGACTGGGAACACTTGGAGGTTTTGGCCTCTTTCCATATCAGACAGTTGTTTCATGCCACGGGTCCTACATGGGAGGTACACTTGCAGCCTACCCAGTTGTTGGCGTCTAGTGAGTTACAGGGTAAATGGGCCATTGTACCTGATAACTGGTCTAATGAGCAGAGAGTGGAGGGAGACATTGACCTCTTCATTCCTGGATGACACACCCTTAGTTATACTATGTGCCACATGGAAGGACCTTCTGTCCACAGTGGCAATGTGGTGGTCAGAAGAGAGGTTGCTGTCAAGCTGTGTTCACAGACCTCCTATAAGAACATCTGTGTCCATTGGGCTATCATTGATGTGGCCATTTGTGGACAACCCATGGATTCAACAGGGGATTGTGACACATTTCTTGCCATTGAGACTAAGGCCAGTGTTCTGACAACAATTGGAGGTGTCAGATGTCATTACCCTGCTATTTTATCTGACTGGAATGTAATCAATGGTTACCAGGGCTGAGCTATGCTTAGCAGGTTTCAGCATTGTTTAAATGTAAATGCTAAGCAGATTTGTGCACTGGTAAGCAAAGCCTAGATGGTGTAAGCGCCTATTCATTTAACCATACATTAGCAACGCTTAACATTGTGCAAACCTAAGCAAACGTGCTTGAAGCTGCTCAGAACTGCCTTAATCCCTCTGTATCCAACAGTCCTTGTTCTGCCTAGCAACAAAATAAACAGCCCTTGCAGGTTTTGAACACAAAACCCTGCACACCATAGTAATTTACCAGTAAGCCATCTGAGATGTATGGTTTTCAGATCTTTTCTCAAACATACCCTACTTTACAGCCAGTTTACAATAGGGAAGAGACACTATGTCATTAGGATGGATTGGTATATACAAATATATGTATATATATATATATATATATATATATATATATATATATATATATATATATATGAAAAGAAATATACCTAGAGAGAGAGAGAGAGAGAGTTAGATATGTATGGAGATGCATATATGTGTATAGCAATATATAGATATATTAGCAATAAATACTGAGGTGTATAGATATATTATCAAAAAATGCTGAGGTGTATATATAGATATATGTATGTATACAAATACACACACACACACACACACACATATATATATATATATATATATATATATATATATATATATATATATATATATATATATATAGATATATATATATATAATATATATATATATACATGTCTCAAAATATATATATGCATACATGTCTCAAAATGCCCCCACAAAAATATGCTGCTGATAGACCACACATAACTGGGGCAGCATGCACAGTTAGTTACAGGAGGACCCATGTAGCATTGGTGGTATAGTGGTGAGCATAGCTGCCTTCCAAGAAGTTGACCCAGGTTTGATTCCTGGCCCGTGCAAGCAATCTGTACATTTAGGGTTGGGAGGGTGGCCTAATGGTTAAGGTACTTGCCTTGCAAACACAAGGTGCAGGGTTTGATTCTCACAAGGGATAATTGGCTAGGCATAAAATGTCTCGCAAGGGCAGTTAGCTTAGTACTAATCTATGACCTATGAACCTATGAACTCACATCTGATCCCCCCCACAGTCCATATAAATAACTAAACAGTATACTGCTACAAAAATATGATATGCCATACACAATGGCTAGACATATAACAACCCCTTAGCAAAACAACTTAAATTATTGAACATAGCAAAGAAAAATACAACCAGCCAGTAATTCACAAACTGTCATACAACTCTTCATATGCATCATCCTTAGTCTTTGCCAGATGTCTCTTTGCCATGTACCTCATCTCCTCACACTCCTGTCTACTTTCCTCATCTCTGACAGTCTCACTCCATCTTCCCCATCCTCATTCTCTGTATACTGTCTTGTACTTACTCAATCCACCACCAGGTCTCCTTGCACTTCTTCCTCCATCCACATGTCACACCAAGCACCTTTCCATTTCCCTTAGTAGCTCTGCTGTAATAAACCAAATACTTGGTAAATTGACAGGGCCACCCAGTGTCTGTCTTAACTCTTCCTTGAACTCCACCTCACAATCACTCTTTTCCAATTCAAACCATGTGATCCTTAATGCTGAACTCACACTCCCTTTCTTCTTGATCGTCATCATCCTGAAGACTAACATTCTATGCTGACTAAATACACTTTCCCCTTCACCACTTTACAGCCTCCAATCTCCTTCAAACTGGTCCTCCTACATTGGATATATTCCACCTGTATGCATCTTACTACAGTCTTGTAACTCACCCTAAGCTCCTCCCTCGTGTTATAGTACATATTCACCACAGCCATATCTATCTGTTTTGCAATCCCCACTACCATCTCACTGTCTGCATTCCTTGTAACACCGTGCATATTCATCACTTCCACAGACCCTCTGTTTCCATCACCAAGAATCCCATTGACATCTGCTGCAATGATCACTCTGTCACCCTTTTTGTACAGTCATTACCAAATCATACAAATGACTTCACATTTCTCTTTGTCATCCATCACACAACCAAGTTATGTAGCATATGAGCCCCTGCCAACCTTGGTGCACATACCCCAGTACAACACCAGGGTACAGAGGCCAACATGCTGGAGGTGGGTGGCATACACACAATGAACAGGGAGCATGCAGGTAAGGGCCCAGTGGGGATTAGTACACTAATGTGTCAGACATACATGTATCTGGATTGTAGCTACATCCACATGTCAGGTCCAATTGCAGTTATGGATAGGGTCTTCTATTGCACATGGTTCACATCAATGGTGAAGAAAAAAATGTGCATTATTGAGGTCTGTACTGTAAATGAGCAGACATGCTGCATCCATCCTGTACCAAGGCCACATGTGAGTCTTCTGACAATACCTCCCTCTCACAACTACCTAGGACCCTCTGGTCTGCATATGGGACAGCAGCCTGAAGCTGGTGAGTGTGACATTATTCTGTTGTGGCCTGGCAATACCCCAGACATGTGAAAGGCATACAATTTACCATGCATGCAACTATCAGTAATAGCTATATTGCTTTATGTAATAACTATATTGCTTTATGTACATGCTCACTTGTGGTGGGGTTAACTGCCTTGTGTAACAGTGGTCACCACTGGGGCCTATCTGAGGTGAATTCAACATTCCTGTCGCATGCCTCACAGCTTGTCAGTGCCAAGACATCTGGATAGACGCCAGCAAAATGGGATGGACAGATGGCCTAAGGCAGGGATATGTTTGACAGATTACTGGTATACAGTGTATATAAATTGTGTCCACACCCCTGTTAAGATGTAAGGTGTTTCTGATACATACAAATTGGGACCACAACAGGTCAGTCCACTGCTCTTCCAACCTTTAATGTTACCCATAACATGAACAGTTCACTTGTAAAACCAAGCATCTGGATTCATGTATTACACCTACAAGGCTGGCCACCTGAGAGGGTGGCAGCAGTATCAGCATGATGTTTCAGTCTGCTATAATACCTGATGCTGCCATATGTGTCAGTACACTTGCTGTTGCCTATTTGGCTACAATATCATATACACGGGCATTGTTAAGGCACACAAACCACTTCCAACCATGTATAGTTTGCAAACATCAGGATATTTCAGACACATCTGTACAGAGGACTGCACAATGGTTTAACTTGCTGCATGTGAGGCAGATACTGTTACCACGCTATATAAAGTAATGGCAGTGGGAGGTGGTCACCAGCCATGTATGGTACACACATCAAAATGGTATAAGCCACACAAAACATGATGCTCACACACACACAAACAATTGACAGTATTGGGATTAGACCTCCTGCCTATCTAGTTATTTCTACTACAGGGCTATGCAGTTATTAGATGCACCATGGAACTAATACATTTTCACCTAAGCCAAAGGTACTTCTAAGGTGGATGACATCAACATGACTACTAAATTGCAGTGAGGGGAAGTGTAAAGGGTAGTATAGAAGTTGAAAATGGTATAACCACACATTACATGATTCTCACACAAATGCACACATCCAAACAGTTGCCAGTAGTGACAGTAGAATGCCTGTCTGTCTGGTTATTTCTGCTACAGTGCTATGCAGTTATCAGATGCACCACAGTGCTTATACAATTTCACTTAGTCCAAATGTAGTTCTAAGGTGGACGACAACAACAGGACTACTAAACTAAAGTGAGAGGAAGTGTAAAGGGTAGTACACAGGTCAAAATTGTTATGATTCTCACACAAACACACACATCCAAACAGTTGCCAGTAGTGAGATTAGAACTCCTGCCTATCTAGTTATTTCTACTATAGTGCTATGCAGTTATCAGACGTGCCACACAGCTTATACATTTTCACCTACACTAAAGGTACTTCTAAGGAGGATGGCATCAACAGGACTACTAGATTGGGGAGAGGGAAACTGTGAAGGGTATTACACTAGTCAAAAATGGTATAAGCGAGACACTACATGACTCTCTCTCACACACACACACACACACACACACACACACACACACACACACACACACACACACACACACACACTCACACACTCACTTGCCAGTATTGGAATTTAAACTCCTGCCTATTTAGTTACGTCTACTATAGTGTTATGCAGTTGCTGCACATGCTACAGAGCTTACTGAACTTTCAACTAGCCAAAGCTGCTGATAACTGCATAGCTGAGGTAAAGTATTACAAGTAGCAGAAAGTCTGCCTTCAGTTTCACCCTTACATCATGCTATTTCTTTTTTTCTTGCACTTCAAATAGCATTATAGCTTTGCACTTCACTAGGTTATTGTATCAATAAGTGTGGCACACCTGGGAGCCAGCAGCAGTACTCATTCATAACAGACATAGCCCTAGTACGTACGTTTGTCCACCTCTCTTGGCATGATTGAAGTGCAGTTTTCTGTGCTTTCATCCATTAAACTGGTGCACTTGTCCATTCTGAGGCACTATTGCAACTGCCTCATGTACACAGACAACCCTCCCCTCTAAACTCCAAACACTGAGATCTGTGAGAGTTACCCATATATCACCCAATATAGACATATGCACTCTTCAGCAAAGACTGAACTAGCAGGTCAAGAGGATAAGATCAACACCTGCACTACACCATGTGGAACACATAGCTCACCATGACACCCACTTTGACAGCCATGACATACAGTGAAAAGCCACATACCCGCCTTCACAGAGGCACTCAATGGACATTTACCCAAAAACACAGACAAGCAAGACAGACACTCAGACACCACGACATGGCAAATGCCAAGGGACACATATTTCACCTACATAGTGTGCCTTCAACCTAAGCTCCTAAGGCTAACCACCTTGCACAGTGCAGTGATCATGGTAACTCAATACTGAGGCACACACATATTCCACTCAGTACGTTGAATCTGGAGCAGGTTACAGCCAAATATCTATCAGTTGCCATTATTCAACACATGACACAGCCAGTCATGGCTCTCCACAACAAATATGAGTAACCCTCTGTATCCATGTGGGCGTGAATGACCTGGGACACACCTCCCTGGACTATGTGACAAGAGACATGGTTGAACTCTCTATTTATGTGGTCCAGGCAGGTGTGACAGTAGCCCTGAGCAGTATACTGCCATCATCCAGAATGATGCTGCAGTACTATCAACAGATGATTGACTGCAACATTGGCTTACATGTTTTGTGTCATTCTTAGGGGATCCAGTATCTCTCTGCTTGGGATAACATGACTGACAGACCTCAATGACTTGCCACAGCTGTCCTACATCTGTCAGTCCTGGGTTTCCAGTTACTGGCTAAGTGTCTTGCCACCCCTATAGTGCCTTATTAGGCAGTGTTCCAAATGTAATTACCACCATAACAGTTAGACATGTATGCAATCTGAGGGCCATGTTGCTCAACAGTAGACATCTAACTGTCAGGATGCAGTCACACAAAGCACTCAGAGTGGAGAACGTTCACATTTCTGCTGTAATAGAGAGGTGGTTCACAGCAGCAGATAGCAGCCCTGCAGTAACGGGCTATAAAGCATTCCACAAACATGGACCACACCAGGCCTCCACAGGTGGTGTTGTCCCTATATTCATTATGGATAGGAAAACCTTCAGACTAGTATCCCAGCATAATGCATTGGAGATACTTCTGATAAAACTGCCTTGGGGTAATAGTGCAATCCAGACCATAGCCTGCTATGGGTCCACATCTATGTCCCTAGACTGTCAACGTACATTCCTCACCACTCTGCTACCTATGAAGGTCTAATGCAACACTGACATAGTAGGAGACTTCAACTACCCCTCCATCACATGGGGAGAGTAGCCAAGCACCAGTACAGTGGCCCAACAATTCCTGGTATTCATCATTTCTAATGCCCTGGATTGGCTCATATTAACACCCCCCCCCCGCTAGAGGATGCACCAACCTTGACCCATGCTGACTACTTAAATATGGGACTGTTGCTTATCCACAGTTGTCAATCCCTACCTGGTGAGATCCACACAGGCTGTAATCAACATGGAGCTCAAAATGTCAGCCACACCCCCCCACAAAGGTAACCGCCTTGCAAAACCTCACCAAAGCTGACTTTGCAGTCAGAAAAACAGGAGTGGATGACTTCACTGCACCCATGGCAATGGAAAACAGCTGTATGATTGTCAGGTACATGATTGCATGGTACTAAGCATAACAAGAGAACCCAGACACTGTCCTCCAAACACTGGGACACAATGTGATGGTCCCCTGCCATTACTAAAGTGTACAACAGAAGGAGGACACTGTTGCAGAAAAAGGTGGTGTCCCATGACTCTTGAAGCCCCTTATTAGCCTCAAACACAACTTGGGATCCCTCATGGAATCCCCTGCAGGCATCTATGAGGGCAGAAATGCAGCAGACACTGACGACAATCACAAAAGCCTTTGATAGTTACACCAACAACCCCCACAGCATTAAATACAAGTGCTGTGAATTACTGCACAATGCTAATTCCTATCCTGAGGCAACAGATATTGGCCACAGTCTTGGCAGCACATTCAGTGCCAGCTTTACCTCTCTATCCCCCTACAAGTGTACAATCACAATGGCAGATGAATGGCAGGCACCCAGCAGTACTGCAGGCCAGGTTAGACCTACATTGACCACAGGCAAGAATACAGCTTCCATGGGACACTAACATATCCATGGCTGTGTTCTACATGACATACAAAGTGACCTTGGGCTAAATATGTGTGCCCTGGACAGTCACAGCCTCACCTCAGGCTTTGTCCCACAAACATTGCACACTGCTACAGTCATTACATCTCCACAAAGGGGATTACCCTACAGGCCCTGGGGATTATTGGCCCCTTAGCCTGACAAACCTACTATGTAGAGGTATGGAGCGCATCATCAGGGACCTGATTGACCAAGATATAGGTGATCTCCTAACTCTGGACCCACACAGTTTGACTTTGTGAATGGCAGATCATGCCTGTTAACCTGATTGAAGTCTTTGACTGAGTCACCAGGGCTGTGTATGACAGTATGGCACTGCATACAGCCTACATCAATCTGTCCAAAGTTTGTGATATCATACATCAGTGAGGGATTGTTGATAAACCCCACAAGCTAGGTATCAACCCATATATCATTGATTGTTTTGCAAATTGGTTCACAGAACACACAAGTATGACAGTGGCAAACACCAGGTCAGACTGGCAAGCAGTCACAAGTGGAGTCCCACAGGGATCAGTACTGGGTAGTATTCTTTCCAGCATCTACTTCTCAGAACTCCAGCCCAACACACAGGAACTCTGGCCTACCAAGTTCACAGAGGACTGCAAGCTGGGAGCTATCATTAACTCCACAAGTGATGCACACATCCCACAGAAAGGCCTCACTGAGACCACTGAGAGGTGTGGAAACCATGCCCAGAATTTTGACACCACAATATGCATCATCATCCCCCTTGGTAAAACACTCAATTCCCAGTAAGCACCACACCAATGGGAGTCCAATGAACACTATATGCATTATAATAGATCTGGGGACACAGATTGGCAGCAACTTCTCCTTTAAGCACCACATTGCCACTGTGGTCAGAAAGTCCTTCTATATGGCACACTGCATTACCAAGAGTTTTGCATCCAGGGAGACAGATGTAATGATCTCTGTCTACTATTCCCTCATTAGACCACTCCTCAAGCATTATGGCCAATTTGCCATGTACCTCACTAGATACCTGCTACAGCTGGGGAAGCCACAGAGGTACTTCACAGTGGGGTTCCTAGGCATTAAAACATATCATACACTGACAGATTCAGCAGACACAAGCCATTCTTGGTGCCATATCACCTAATTAGCAGCTATCTGTGCTTGACTTACCAAACCATGTCTGACCTTTCTGGTTTAGAAATGCTACATATAAATCCATCCACACCACACACAGTACCACAATCACTACAACATGCTGCTGGGACAGGTCCCTCACCAAGAGACTGCACATGCCCTGGAATACACTTCCCATACATGTCATGCAAATCACCTAGCTGGCCCTGTTCCAGAGAAATCTTGATGAGTGGATCGGTAATAGACAGTTCAACCCAAGGATCATTGCAGTGGCTATACTTGTTACAGGCACTGGGACATAATATCAGGTGGCACAATGGCAGGGCCCTTCTATGTGCTAGGCTTGTTAAGTCTCCTGGGCCATTACCTACTACACACTTGTGAACCTATAAAGGGAATGACATCAGCGGGACTGATAAAGTAGTGCATTGGGTGTTTAACCTATCAAATACTTTGTCCTACAAACAGATACACATACACTTGCCAGATGTGAGAGTAGAACTATTACCTAATGAGTGATTTATAGCACAGTGTTACACAGTTACCATACACACTACAGAGCTTACTGGGCTGAGAGTTGGCCAAAGTTGCTGATATGGGGAATGACATCAGCAGGATTGGCAAAATAGGGTAGTGGGTGAGAAACATGTCAAAATACTTCTACTTACAAACATACATACCCACACCCACATTTGCCGGAAGATTAGAACTCCTGCCAAACTAGTCATTTGTACTATAATGTTAAGCATTTATCACATGCACTACTGAGCTTACAGGACTGACAGCTGGCCAAGGTTGGTGATAAGGGAATGACCTCATCTGGACTGATAAGGTGAGGCACTGTGAAGTGTCGTGGGTGGGAATGGCATAAAACTGTTTCATCTATAAACAAACACACAACTCCCCCAGTCTTGCACACACAACTGACTCACACACACACATACACACACACACACACACACACACACACACACACACACACACACACACACACACACACACACACACACACACACACACACACACACACACACACACACACACACACACACACACACACACACACACACACACACTTCCACATTTGCTAGGACCAAGATTAAAACTCCTTCCTAACTAGTTATTTGTACTATCATGTTATGCAGTTATTACATGCACCACAGAGCTTATGCAGCTGAGGCCAGATGGAAGGCACTTCTAAGATTACTGATATCTGCAAGACTGCTATAGTGGGGAAAGGGGAGGTGTACTGGGTTTGAATGGACCCAAAAGCTTTTAGTTGTGAAGGCACACACACACACACACACACACACACACACACACACACACACACACACACACACACACACACACACACACACACACACACACACACACACAAACACACACACACACACACACACACACACACACACACACACACACACACACACACACACACACTTTTATATTTGCCAGGACTGAGATTAGAACTCCTACCTAACTAGTTTTCTGTATTCTCTTGTTATGCCGTTATTACACGTGCCATAGAACTTATGGGGCTGAGGCCTGATGGAAGACACTTCTAAGATGACTGATATCTGCAGCACTGCTAAAATGGGGAAAGGGGAGGTGTACTAGGTTTGAATGGACTCAAAAGCTTTTAGTTGTGAACACACACAGACACGCACACATTTAAATTTGCCACGACTGTGATTAGAGCATCTACCTAACCAGTTATTTGTACTATCTTGTTATGCAGTTATCACATGCACCACAGAGCTTATGGGGTTGAGGCCTGATGGAAGGCACTTCTAAGATGACTGATATCTGCAGGACTGCCAAATTGGGGAAAGGGGAGGTTTACTGGGTTTGAATGGACTCAAAAGCTTTTAGCTGTGAACATACACACACACACACACACACACACACACACACACACACACACACACACACACACACACACACACACACACACATTTACATTTGCCAGGTCTGAGATTAGAACTCCTACCTAATTACTTGTTTGTACTATCTTGTTATGCAGTTATCACACATACCACAGAGATTATGGGGCTGGTTCTAACAAAAGTGACTTCTGTGGTGACAGACATCTTCAGGACTGCTAAGGTGGAGCAATGTTAAGTCCACTGGTTGGGGAAGGCCTGTTCATTCCTAGATCCTACTGACATTTCCCTAAGTGTATGACCATGCCCATTTTGGCATTCTATAGTACATGTGGGACTCCATTCCAGTGATTGTTGTACTTCAGTCCTGTTTGTTTTGTCAAAAAATCAAAAGCACAAGCACAAAATAGGATAATAGGCTAAAACACCACTTCCAAATCACAAATTGAGAAGGATTTGTGATTTGGAAGTGGTGTTTTTGCCTATTACAGTATCCTGTTTGTTTTGTGCTACAGCCATACCAGTCAACCTGTTTGTGCAGGATATCTGGAGATAGCCTATCAAATGTGGGGACAATGGGCCATACAATTATTGTAACAATTTCTCTCAGTAATGTATGGGTTGCAAAGATTACAGGACTGTAGACATTGGTCATATATGCCATTTGACACTGTTGTTTACTGTTTCAGTACCTGGTGATGTACCTCCTCAGATCATCACAGTGATTTACCAGAGGAATACAGGATGGATGATGCACACACAAGGTTTATGGGAGAAAATGCTACACATTCTTGTACTATCCAGGCAGTTGAGGGGTGTGCCTACAAGAAATTGACTGCTGGTGCTGTGGAAATGGTCCAGTGCATTGGTGATATATTACAATGGTGGAATCTATGTGCATTTTTGTTCTGGCCTGGTCTGATTTCCAGTCCACAGTTGGGTAATATAAATCAGACAGGATCAGGGTGACAGGCAGACTCCAGATATATTTGTAGGGGATAGGGTATGTGAGAGGTGTGTGTCCTGTGTAGATATGTGACTATAGCTACCAGTACTTTGCATTGAGCTCTCCTCAATGGTTGACTGCACTTGGAGGATCTTTTATGTGTCAGACTGTTTGACCAGCCTGGACGTGTGTGCTTGTCATACATATATGTATGGCCCACCTCATTTTGCTTGGATGGCTATGTGTTGGGGTCAGGATGTTGCAAAAGATGAGTGATCAGGAAGGTTTGTGTTACTCCCCATGGCTGTGGCCCAGGGTTCTGTGGGTGCAGACATGTCACCATCTCCAGGGTTAGGCCTGCCTACAGTGGGTGCATTCCCATGTTTAAACTTCTAGCCCTGCCTGTCGACTGTACAGAGTATCACAGAATGTCCACATCCATGGCTCGTATATCATGTTGGTTACCCAAACAAGTGTTGTTTTCCAGCAAAAGTGTTTTGCAAGTCACTCATGGTTGAAGTCAGATATCACAGACAGTTGACATTGCAGTTTCAGACTTCGTACCCATCAGACATTCCATGCTACTACAAATCATTCTATCAACTTTATAACATTATTAGAGCAGTATTTCACAGGTGTCCTTCTCTTTGGACCTTCATAACCTCATTATTCATGACTTTGTCCCAATTTCTGGGTCTCTGAGGCAGGCAGGTTTGCTCCTAGCAGTTGTCAACATGGCCTTTCTTTGCATTTTGTGGACTGTGTTATGTTGGTGTTGTGGACCCCATGATACTCCCTAAATGGCACTGTGGGTGAGGCATAGGGATTTACTAGAGGCCTGTATGCCAGGTGTGACAGTTGCAGGCCATCTGTATCAGGGCAGTGCATTCTGATGATC